>NW_018479984.1:142599-143905 GCF_002113885.1 Mizuhopecten yessoensis | reverse complement strand
AGGGGCGGCGGGCTTTATGTTTATATCAGGAAGGAGAATGAACTGGGGGAGGGACTCATGACGATATCAGGTAGGAGAAATGAACTGGGGGAGGGACTCATGTTTATATCAGGTAGGAGACTGAACTGGGGGAGGGGGGCTTTATGTTGATATCAAGTAGGAGAGTGAACTGGGGGAGGGGATTCATGTTCATATAAGGAAGGAGAGTAAACTTTGGGAGGGGGTTCATGTTGATATCAGGAAGGAGAGTGAACTGGGAGAGGGGCTAAATGTTGATATCAGATAGGAGAGTGAACTGGACGAGGTGCTCATGTTGATATCAGGTAGGAGAGTGAATTGGGGGAGGGACTCATGTTGATATCAGGTAGGAGAGTGAACTGGGAGAGGGACTCATGTTGATATCAGGTAGGAGAGTAACCTAGGGGTGGGTTCATGTTGATATCAGGAGAGTGAACTGGGGAAGGGGCTTTATGTTGATATCAGATAGGTGAGTGAACTGGGAAAGGGGCTTAATGTTGATATCAGGAAGGAGAGTGAATTGGGGGAGGGACTCATGTTGAAATCAGGTAGGAGAGTGAATTGGGGGAGGGACTCATGTTGACTTTTGGGTGAGGGGTGGGGGTAATGTTGATATCAGGTAGGAGAGTGAACTGGGGGAGGGGGCGGGGCTTAATGTTGATATCAGGTGGGAGAGTGAACTGAGAGAGGGACTCATGTTGATATCAGGTAGGAGAGTGAACTGGGGGAGGGGCTTAATGTTGATATCAGGTAGGAGAGTGAACTAGAGGAGGGACTCATGTTGATATTAGGTAGGAGAGTGAACTGGGGGAGGTGCTCATGTTGATATCAGGTAGGAGAGTGAACTAGAGGAGGGACTCATGTTGATATCAGGTAGGAGAGTGAACTGGGGGAGGGGCTTAATGTTGATATCAGGAAGGAGAGTGAACTCGGGGAGGTGCTCATGTTGATATCAGGTAGGAGAGTGAACTAGGGGAGGGACTCATATTGATATCAGGTAGGAGAGTGAATTGGGGGAGGGGCTTAATGTTGATATCAGGAAGGAGAGTGAACTCGGGGAGGTGCTCATGTTGATATCAGGTAGGAGAGTGAACTAGGGGAGGGACTCATATTGATATCAGGTAGGAGAGTGAATTGGGGGAGGGGCTTAATGTTGATATCAGGAAGGAGAGTGAACTCGGGGAGGTGCTCATGTTGATATCAGGTAGGAGAGTGAACTAGGGGAGGGACTCATATTGATATCAGGTAGGAGAGTGAATTGGGGGAGGGGCTTAATGTTGATATCAGG
>NW_018479984.1:14387-142084 GCF_002113885.1 Mizuhopecten yessoensis | reverse complement strand
GGGGGTTAGGGGCGGGGGACTTAATGTTGATATCAGGTAGGAGAATGAACTGGGGGAGGGACTCATGTTTATATCAGGTAGGAGAGTGAACTTGGGGTAATTATACGGTGTACACAGTGAGAAATAAACATGAGAAACAAGACTGCAGTCACAAATACTACTTGTTGTTCTATAAACACGTGTTAACCGAATATTTGTCTATTATTTTATTTTAATATTTCTAATCAATTTCAAGTTTAAGCATTGCCAGTGAATAAATTGGTATTTATATATAGAAGATATGAATGTATATACATACATCATTTATATATCTTGCACGTGCAGAAAATTATTTGAAGTGGTGTTTTTTTCAATTACACTTCTGTGGTAAATATCTCAAGATTCTTTTAAGTACCAACACTTAAAATTTGCAATGTAGAAAAACTAATTGAAGATGATACTTCCAATACAGTCAGCTTCGCTGAATCTCATCCTCGTCGGGACATATTCCTCAATTCCGATCATTTTTCCCTGGTTCATCACCATATTGTCTTTACTATGATTAACATCGAATAAAAAGCAGCCCCGTTGATACAAAAATCCCACTCGTGTCTTAAATCAGATCGACCCTCGCGTGAGGTTTACACATGTCACTAGCACTGGAGGCAGGCCCAAGTTCCTGTTTTAGAACCAAATCTAGTTTCAATCCAGTTTTGCTCAGCTGACAAATTACGTTTTTTGTATAAGTGTATGTTATGATCAATTATCAGTTTTGTTTAAACTCAATGAAAACAAAAACAACTTTACATTTGTACAGGGAGTCATAACGTTTCAAACGTTTGTGTTTTCTATTTCGTATAGGGATAAGGCTTCTGGTCGACGAAGAGAAATTATACCACTATAACTGAAACGCCAGAAATCCATTTTTTGATGGGAATCTATTTAGGGAATAGGCTGATAGGGGAATTTTTTAATATTTGTTGAATTTTATTTAAGAAGTAATAAACATATGTGCGTGTATTATGGTGGAATATAACGAGGCAAAGAAAATATTGGATTTAAAAAAAAAAGCCGCCTTCAGCCTGCTTTGATTATTTTTCGAACATTTCCAAATATACAAACATATGTTGATTATATCTATTCTACCAAGTAAAATATAATAAAAGCCCTTTTCGTGTCTATCTCAATGTCCTGATGCCTATAATTAGCAAGATGGCTTTAATACTTTTGGGCATGCAGACATTCATCACGTAACGCCTTCGTGTCTTCAATTCACAGCAAGCTCCGATTTCTTTTCAGTTTTGACCCTAAATTTAACCTGTATATTTTTGAAGAAGACTTTTCATTTTCGGTCGCAATTTGTTCGACAGAAGACGATATACAATAAACACTGAGGTCATGCTATTTACCAAATGTTTATTTCAATCAATCAAAACCACCAATCTATCGAAATCGCTGCTCGTCAACATATTAATTTTAGCATTGGACAGATATATCAACACTATTTCAAGGCACTTTCGCGGTATGTTCGGAGGAATATAATGACCGTTAAATTGACAAATTTAAAGAAGATATAGAGGTTAGACAGAAACATGTGTTATTTGTCCGCTAGCAAATCTGTCCGATGGTAGGGTCAGATAATACCCAGATATACGATATCTGTCAGTATGTCACCATGTCTGGTGGTAGGGTCAGAGACTACCCGGATGCACAATATATGTCAGTATGTCACCTTGTCTGGTGGTAGGGTCAGAGAATACCCGGATATACAATATTTCCTGTTTGGTAATACTCAGGTTTGTATGTTATGCGGTTTTGTGGTACGGCTGGAGGATACTCGGTATTTTTGAATGCTAGTCAGGTCTGACGTTTGGGTTAGATGTTGCTCAAGTTGTTTATATCTGTATCTCCGGTCTGGCGGTAGTGCAAGAGGTTACTCGAGTATTTGTACTGTTTCTCCGGTCTGGCGGTAGGGCAAGATGATTATCGAGTATTTATGAATGTATCGCCGGTTTACCGGTAGGGTTTAAGGGTACGTGGGAGTTCCCGTAGACGAGCAGGAATTCACAAGCGCCCTATTTGATTAAGATCACCTCTTTGACACAGTAAACACATCTATCTTAAATTTTACAGCTTAAACATGAAGCTATATCTTCAAAATACACAGGTGTTCTTCATAAATAAATTGCTGTCTCTCTCAAGAAGCATATGTATTCAGTATTTCATCCATTTCTTGTTCTGATGTTTAATCATGTATTCGCGCTAAGATAATTGTATCTAGTTTACAATGTTAAACGACAATGGATTTTACTGCGGTTTTATTTACACAACTTGGCAAGCAAACGCTATAGGAAAATTACAAGCAAGATATCGGTGTCACACAAATAGAAATCATCTTCAAACGAACCCCTATTGAAGATACGCATAAAACGGTGCCGCGCGTTTAAAAGGCCGTTTCTTTAAGTGTAATAAATGGGCGTAAATTCATGTAAATGTTTCTTTACTTGCGCTGTAGACTTATTTATTTTGTAGGGAAGTTTGAGATAGACAGTTGTATAGAGAGGTCTCTGATGCCTTCAAGAGGTTCCGTGTACAAAGCTTCCCCGTCTGTTTCCTTAGCTCATAAACGTTAACTCGACCTTTGGTAACATTTTCATGTAATCGCTGCCGTCATCATAGGGACCAAGCGCCTTAGTGAGAGGGATCATTCAGTGCTATCTCTCTCTATATACCAGTTCTTAGTGTAAATTCATAAATGACAAATTGCAAAGACCCTGCCAGAAACGCTCCAAGAGGTCATGACCTCAGCAGTTTGATTGCTGTATTTGACATTAAGCACGTGCATATTTTATCCCTATGACGGGAATTGAATATCCCGACTCAGCCTGCCCCCGTTCCGCCCCCACCGCCGGTTTAATAGTAAGCCGAGTGGTAACGTTAAAGGTTTATGTATCTTAATCAACTCGAGAAGATTAAACCCTATAAAGTACCCGGATATGTATGTGGTGTATTCCTATTCGGTCGAGATCAAGCCGTAAATCCAGACAGTGAATTAGAAATCGTACAAATGTTATGTCCTTCAGTCCATCAAATTTGCTAGCTTTGACTGCTTATGTTATTTAGGTCATTGCCTCTGTAGATGAAGTTTAACTGGTAACAGAAAATATAACTTTAAATATGAATCGAGACAAAAAAAGACAGTTGATCGCCAATATATGCACGAACGTAGATTATTTCAGAAATAAACAACGTCTGTACGTGTATTTTGGTGGAATATAAAACGAGAATGAAAACATGTTAGAAAATAAGAATTTTAACAAATGCCGCTTGTTGGGTGAGTTGATTATTTTCCCAACTTTTTCGAATCCTGAGTTATATATTTCACCATAACATACAAACACATGTTGATTATATCTATTCTACCAAGTAAAATGTATCGACAGACTTTTTTGTGTCTACACCAGTGTCCATCACGTGTGTCCATATGTCTTTGATAATCAGGGTGGCCTATAAGATTATCTTATCATTTAAATTATGCTGTTTTTTTTTTGGTTTTTGTTGTTTTGCACGCTTACAATTTTTACATGATGCCTATACTCTAAGTACTTGTAAATCTAGAGGTAAATAAACTTCTTTGTTTGTCTGCCAGCAAATCTTCAAATACATACAAAATAAAAAGCGGGTACCCGGTCTCATTTAACAAATGAAACCAGTCTCGTGACTCGCTTGTTTACCGGTTCATTTGTGGGGAAGGTTTTTGGAAGAGCGTTGGTCTGTTGAAAATAAACACGCACGCGCATTGTCTATCGCCAAAAACACATGGTTATTCATCAATGAAAAGTGTCGTTACATCGCAAATGTGTCAGAAGTATCATTAATCAACGTAGGTAGATTATTTCTATCTACAAATCACACATAGATAAGTTATATATTCAAAACCAGTACCTTAATTATTTAAACAACGTATGTACATAATTGTATATATATATATATATAAACCGTACATAGATTACTTACATGTATGTGTTCCAACAGAGTTCCCTAATTTTTAAAACTCTGAAGGTAGATAATTCTAAATCTAAACACTGGACGTTGATTATTTATATTTAAACCATGCACGTAGAATAACTATATTTCTTTCACAATAATTCCGCTATGTAACACTCAATATTGTTACCCCACCAACACGTGTTACACAAGTGGGTGCAAATGCATGTAAACCGGGTAACACTAGTGGTTGACATTTCCAATACTGAAAATGGTATATTCATACCTACGTGTTAGAAAAACTGCCCTAATCGAAATATTAGTAACAATGTATCTAAGATGTCTGATCCTCAGCTTCCGGTTCAACAACGTCTTCAAGCGTCATGCTTATTTCGGATAACAGCAGTGAAGTCGATATTAGTGTCAGTAAGGGCAATTGCGAAGAAATACACGAATGTCGATAATCACTTCCGGTTTTCGCTTAACGTCCTAATGGGTCCAATGTATGTTTTTGTTGTTGCGTTTAAAAGGTGGAACTAAGTTTTAACAGTATTTATTCAATATTCAAACATGTTCATTACATACATATAATTACACAGGGATTGGAAAACAAGATTAGCGCTTATATTAATTCCTCTCTCAAGTTCGCCGATGGACATGGTGATGCAGTGTGTTGAAGTTTTTATTTCCTGCTTATTAATATGTTGGCCTCTTCATGTCATACAGAGTTGTTGAAATATTATTGTATATGTTCAGTAAAGCCGACCAAAATGGTCATCCATGATGGTACATTAACACATAAAAAACCTGGAGTAAACTTGTTTGATGTTGTTGAAACTGCATACTGCTTTCATCATTGCCTGACTTTCAAATCCTTGTTTGAAGCCAGGATCAAGTTAACGTTTTGAACGGTTCGAACAACAATCGTGGAGGGCTTGACCGGTCACTAATAACAACTGATATGGCCGCGGACTTATTACTGAAGACTTGTTAAATGCCAAAGCCGGGTGAAATGAAAAATGATATAACAGCTCATTTATATTGTAAAATTCTTTTTAATCATGATTTTGTTGATAAATAATAATTATGTTAATTTGAAAGGAGAATACATGAACACAGTAAATTGATCATTGTGTGGCAGCTTTATGAAACCACAAAATTGTGGAAATGTGGAAATGTAGTTTTAGCTCCTTTCAAGACCTAGTGTTTCCTTGTGGTTTTTACTATGACACATAAACTCAGGTAATAAGGGCTTTTCACCTTTTTTGATAAATGTGTGTGTGAGATTTTTCTAAAACTATTTGTTCAAACGATATCTACTAAATGATGGCAAAATTGTTCATGAAGCTACCGTTCAAATAGTTCGAGGTCGGTTGAAAGTCCAATATTGCGGACATGACATCTCATTTTGTCTTGCTTCAAAGGTCATAACTTGAAATCCATTTAATGTACTTAAACGGCCTAATCTGAGTCGAACGCTTACCTTCTGTCATAGCTGACCACATAAAACAAAGGGACGACTTTACGCTAAGCTGTATGGTAAACGGGATGTTTGCGATTTTCCTTTTCTGAACCTAACCTTTCGCTTAAAAGTAATACCAATGGAATCAGTAAGTAACATGAACTTATCTGACAGAAGAATTAGGTAACTGACGATAAGTAACAGAGTGTCTATTCTTTCAGTAGAAGTCGTCGATAACTGACGATAAATAACCGATAATCATATCAACAGAAGTAGTCGATAACTGACGATAAATAACCGATAATCATATCAACAGAAGTAGTCGATAACTGACGATAAGTAACAGAGTGTCTATTA
Organism: Mizuhopecten yessoensis; assembly: GCF_002113885.1. Lineage (NCBI taxonomy): Eukaryota > Metazoa > Mollusca > Bivalvia > Pectinida > Pectinidae > Mizuhopecten > Mizuhopecten yessoensis. Next base: position 136,299 of record NW_018479984.1, on the reverse strand, counting down.
TTTCAGTAGAAGTCGTCGATAACTGACTATAAATAACCGATAATCATATCAACAGAAGTAGTCGATAACTGACTATAAATAACCGATAATCATATCAAACAGAAGTAGTCGATAATTGACGATAAGGAACAGATTATCTTATCGAACAGTATAGAAGAAGTAGATGACTGACGATAAGTAACAGACTATCCTATCGAACAGTATAGAATAAGTCGATAACTGACGATAAGTAACAGTTTATCCTATTTAACAGTATAGAAGAAGTCGATGACTGCCCATAAGTAACAGATTATCCTATCGAGCAGTATAGAAGAAGTCGATGACTGCCCATAAGTAACAGATTATCCTATGTAACAGTACAGAAGAAGTCGATGACTGGCGATAAGTAACAGATTATCTTATCTAACAGTATAGAAGTAGTTGATTACTGACGATAAGTAACATATTATCCTGGGGGACAGTATAGAAGAAGTCGATGACTGCCCATAAGTAACAGATTATCCTATCGAGCAGTATAGAAGAAGTCGATGACTGCCCATAAGTAACAGATTATCCTATCGAACAGTATAGAATAAGTCGATAACTGACGATAAGTAACAGAGTGTCTATTCTTGCAGTAGAAGTCGGCGATAACTGACGATAAATAACCGATAATCATATCAACAGAAGAAGTCGATGACTGACGATAAGGAACAGATTATCCTATCTAACAGTAAAGAAGAAGTCGATGACTGACGATATGTAACAGATTATCCTATTTAACAGTATAGAAGTAGTCGATTACTGACGATAAGTAACATATTATCCTGGGGGACAGTATAGAAGAAGTCGATGACTGCCGATAAGTAACAGATTATCCTATCGAGCAGTATAGAAGAAGTCGATGACTTACGATAAGTAACAGTTTTGCCTATTGAACAGTATAGAAGAAGTCGATGACTGCCCATAAGTAACAGATTATCCTATCAAACAGTATAGAAGAAGTCGATGACTGCCCATAAGTAACAGATTATCCTATCGAACAGTATAGAAGAAGTCGATGACTTACGATAAGTAACAGTTTATCCTATTTAACAGTATAGAAGAAGTCGATGACTGACGATAAGTAACAGATTATCTTATCGAACAGTATAGAAGAAGTCGATGACTGACGATAGGTAACAGATTATCTTATTTTAAAGAAGTAGAAGTCGATAATTGACGATCAGTTACATATTATCATATCAAACAGTAGAAGTAGTCGATAACTGACGATAAGTAACAGTTTATCCTATTTAACAGTATAGAAGTAGTCGATGACTGACGATAAGTAACAGATTATCCTATCGAACAGTATAGAATAAGTCGATAACTGACGATAAGTAACAGATTATCCTATCGAACAGTATAGAAGAAGTCGATGACCGACGATAAGTAACAGATTATCCTATTTAACAGTATAGAAGAAGTCGATGACTGACGATAAGTAACAGATTATCTTATTTTAAAGCAGTAGAAGTCGATAATTGACGATCAGTTACATATTTTCATATCAAACAGTAGAAGTAGTCGATAACTGACGATAAGTAACAGATTATCCTATCGAACAGTATAGAAGAAGTCGATGACTGGCGATAGGTCATAGATTATCTTATCTTAAAGCAGTAGAAGTCGATAATTGACGATCAGTTACATTATATCTTATCTAACAGAAGAAGAAGTCGATAATTGACGATAAGTAACAGATTATCATATGAAACAAAAGAAGATGTCGATGATTGACGATAAGTAACAGATTATCATATCAAACAGTAGAAATAGTCGATATCTGACGATAAGTAACAGATTATCCTATCTAACAGTATAGAAGAAGTCGATGACTGGCGATAGATCATAGATGATCTTATCTTAAAGCAGTAGTAGTCGATAATTGACGATAAGTAACATATTATAGATTCGAAATGAGGTTTGTATTAGGAATGCGTTTTAATTTTTTGAGAGATAAAAATATATCACAGTTTTTTTTATACGTTTGACATGTTAACGTGCAAGGTATTCTTGCTATTCACATTAAAACCATACCGAGAACCATGTATTCATACTAACGCTGAGAGTCCTCTTTAAAACATGACAAATTGTAGATATTTTCTGATAAAATGTTTCTTTGTCCATTTATATAGAAAAATATGTGTATTTATTACAAACTCTATTCACCATACAGTGCAATCGAAACCAATGATGTGTTTATTAAAGTTGATAACAAATTGTAGATGTTCTTTCTGACGGGATGTTTAAGGGGAACGTCATTAAAATCAGAGAAGTGACCCGGGGTATCATCCAAACACACCTCACACGTCTTACGCCGCGGGAACTGACAGTGTGCGGAGAAATGGGCGTACTCGGCCCAGGTGGCAACCACAGTTCTCTATCATGTCTCGACCCCAGCTAGTAAATTAAAGACGGACTGGCCGGGAACGTACCCGGCACCCGATCGAGTATCACAGGGCTCGGATAGCTATAATTAGCGATTTTGTATTTCATGTCTTACGAAATTGAGTAAATAAATGTAGCTTAGTGGTACAGGCAATGCATCGAACGAGACACTAGGATAGCTGCCCGGTTCTAGGTATATATCCTCAGCAAATACCACAGATGTTCAGGGTAGATCGTAAGACCTCTTAATTCCCGGTTGTCAAGGGGTGATATTGAATTTGTCATGGTCGTAACATGATCGTTTATTTATGGCGGAAATTTGTCATTTAGACCTACCATCAATTAGTTACAAAATAAAACGTAGAAGTAACCTACCTTACTTCTGCTACGGGGACTATATCAAGATAAGCCGGAATGTTAGTGGCTCCGGTTTCAAGAGTAGAACATTTTAGCTATAGGTGTACGGCAAGGTTCGGTCGACGCGCCTATCCTTTCCTGTCGGATCAAACAGATAAGTATGAACGACTATGTTTGGTCGCCGCAACCTGCCGTTCTGACAAACGTCTTGAGTCGCAGTATCTTCATTAGATTCTCTTAAAGGCAATCCGACTGCCCTCTCGACTTGTTCCCTTCCCCGTAATATTTATACCTCTCTCATCCTCCATGCTTTCAATCATCTTCAAAATATTCTGTCTTGCCTCTGAGCAAGATAATGCTGTCCAGGAAAGACGAAAATCTGTTATTTAAATCACGACAATGTGTCTTTACTTGCAGTTATTGAAATATTGACAATTACTTAAGTCGAAAATATCACCCAAAATTGAAGAAACGTTATCCCCTCAACTTATAAGCCTCGCTTTCGCATAATATGTAATGTATTTTGTTTTGTTCAACGACGAAGGCGTAAATATTCCAACCCATTCTGTTTTTAAACTGGGCTGAACCTTGAAAGGAAGTTGATATCCATTTCAAAGGTGAATTTATCATTATATACATGTAAATGTAATGGAAATTTTAATTAATAGTCTAAGATATTTGAAAAAAAAAATCAAAAAATCCGGATATCCGGTCTGACGTTAACAATGCCCCGGTCAACCTCTCAGACACAAACAGAAAATACCGTCAAAAGGAATCGAAGGATTAAGATGCACCTTTTTAACATTTATAATGATGCTATGTAATACTGTTCTTTGTTCCGTTGCGGTAGCGCATCTTGAAGAAACGTTTGAACGGACATGCAATACACGTGGGTGGAGTAAGTCGATCTTTCCGGAACAAAGCTATGTGTTGTGACGGAGGTGGGATGTGGTTGGGGGTTGGGTGAAGAGGGAATGAAGGGGTTTTCGGAGGAAGGGGTAGATGGAATATTCACCAACTGATTGGACTTATTGTTATGATAAACAAATGATTTGTTATCTTAAAATGACATTATGAACAGTAAGCTTAAGTGATGCATGCACCTCAAATAATAAATACTTGAGATTCAAGTGAGAGTTATCTCCCTTATCAATAATTACAGGATTTGTGTTAGAGTTATCTACCTTCAGTGTCATTTGACATTATGTAATTAAATGATTAGACTTACGTTAATACCATTAACGCGTTAATTTCAAAAGTGCCATCAATAAATTCATTGAACACAGATCATATATCGATATAGAATCGTTGAAACTACTGATGGTTCCTGGTTTTGTTTATGATGGTTGTATTGGAAAGATATAAATGTACATGTTACAATAACTTAAGATTCATTATCATATAAAAATATACATACATCTGCACTATCAACATCCAAGGTTTGAGTATCCCCAGTCTGCAGTGAGATCTACAGCATAAAGCCTACAGGGAGAAATAGTTGATGTGTCACGTGTTATGCTATTATATGGATAGTTTTTTTCCCCACTCTTATCATTCACACGTTTGGCTGTACAAATTACAATCCTTTTCTTTCATAACTCAACACCCAACTACTCTATAAACATTTTCAACATTTGAATTTTAATTATCAAAACACAACCACAGATATAGCTCCCGGATTGAAGTATGCGATAATTTTAAATCCAACTGTTTTACGGATTTTTAGGTTAAACCGGATCACATGTTGCGAGTAGAAACGACATGGGACCACATACCGAGACCTACACCGTCTCTACCCGTAGTGCCTGTAACCTATGCAGGAGTAATGCACCAGTGTCAGTATTAATGAGCTACTTTGTTCCGGAAATATTTGAAGAATTTAAATGTCCACCTTTGGTATACATTGAGCAGAAGGGGATCTCTAAAGGAGCGCGGGTCTGTGTTCTTCTCTCGCGGATTATCATGTACATTTGAACACGTGCTTGATACAAGGATAGGTAATCTATTTCTCACCTTGATCGAGTAATCAATTTCTACCTGCTCCCGGTCTATAGCTCTTTTGATTGACGTGTGGAATTTGCATTCCAATACGAAACATTTATATAGCTGTTTGAAACGGACACTCCAATAAATTGTTTTGGATAAATAGATTGATACTTCAATAAATAGTTTTCGATAAACAGACACTTAAAATATGGCGATATACCTTTGTGAAGTACAGTTCGACCGAACGATATGAATTGTACGTTATATGTCCACAAACCCAAGTGGGTATCTCAACATATGTCATTGTTGGATGTGTTTTTAAGGTGAACACAAGGTTCATAGTCTATCATAAAAACAGCACGTTAAATAAGTTATATATCACATTGCAGACACGAGATGAAATTGTTCTGCAACGAGCTTTAACTAGAGATGTTATATGGCTGTTTTAGAGATAGATTGGGAGAAGGGTTGGGTGCCGAGGTAGAGGTTGTTAAAATGGGAAAACACATGTGATTTAATGAAATTTATCATCACTGTGGGGATGTGAATGAAGATCAGAAATGAAAAGTATTGGATGTTTTTACTTGCCAATGCTGCACTGTTATTATTATGACAGTAGAATATAGGTGTGTGGCTGTTTGTTGGAAGGATGGGCCGTGTGTAGGGTTAAGATGGACTGTGTGGGGGCGGGGTGGGCTGTGTGTAGGGTTAGGATGGACTGTGGGTGGGTGGGGTGAGTTGTAAGTGTGGGGGTAGGGTGGGCTGTGTGTAGGGTTATGATGGACTGTGGGTGGGTGGGGTGAGTTGTTAGTGTGGGGGTAGGATGGACTGTGTATAGTAGTATAAGGATGGATTGTGTGTGGGTAGGGTGAGCTGTGAGTGTGGGGGTAGGGTGGACTGTGTAGGGGCAGGGGGTAGTGTGTGTGGGTTGGATGGGCTGTGAGTGTGGTGGTAGGGTGGATTGTGGGTGGGTGGGGTGAGTTGTTAGTGTGGGGGTATGGTGTACTGTGTAGGGGTAGGATGGACTGTGTATAGTAGTATAAGGGTGGATTGTGGGTGGGTGGGGTGAGCTGTGAGTGTGGGGGTAGGGTGGGCTGTGTGTAGGGTTAGGATGGACTGTGTGTGGGTAGGGTGGATTGTGTGTGGTAGGGGTGAGCTGTGAGTGTGGGGGTAGGGTGGACTGTGTAGGGGTAGGGTGGATTGTGTGTGGGTGGGGTGGGCAGTGAGTGTGGGGGTAGAGTGGACGGTGTAGGGATAGGGTGGATTGTGTGTGGGTTGGGTGGGCTGTGAGTGTGGGTATAGGATGGACTGTGTATAGTAGTATCAGGGTGGATTGTGTGTGGGAAGGGTGGGCTGTGAGTGTATGGTTAGGATGGACTGTGTGTGGGTAGGGTGGGCTGTGAGTATGGGGGTATGGTGGACTGTGTAGGGGTAGGGTGGATTGTGTGTGGGTGGGGTGGGATGTGAGTGTAGGGTTAGGATGGACTGTGTGTGGGTAGGGTGGGCTGTGAGTATGGGGGTATGGTGGACTGTGTAGGAGTAGGGTGGATTGTGTGGTAGGATGGACTGTGTGTGGGTGGGGTGAGCTGTGAGTGTGGGGGTAGGATGGACTGTAGGATGGACTGTGTATAGTAGTATAAGCGTGGATTGTGTGTTGGTAGGCTGAACTGTGAGTGTGGGGGTAGGGTAGACGGTGTAGGGATGGGCTGGAGTGTGGTGGTAGGATGGACTGTGTATAGTAGTATAAGGATGGATTGTGTGTGGGTGGGGTGAGCTGTGAGTGTGGGGGTAGGGTGGACGGTGTAGGGATAGGGTGGAGTGTGTGTGGGCGGGGTGGGCTGGAGTGTGATGGTAGGATGGACTGTGTATACTTGTATAAGGGTGGATTGTGTATGGGTGGGGCGAGCTGTGAGTGTGAGGGTAGGGTGGACGGGGTAGAGTGGAGTGTGTGTGGGCGGGGTGGGCTGGAGTGTGGGGGTAGGGTAGGCTGTGTAGGGGTAGGATGGACTGTGTATAGTTGTATAAGGGTGGATTGTGTGTGGGTGGGGTGAGCTGTGAGTGTGAGGGTAGAGTGGACGGGGTAGAGTGGAGTGTGTGTGGGCGGGGTGGGCTGGAGTGTGGTGGTAGAATGGATTGTGTGTGGGGGCGGGGAGAAGGGTTGGGTGCCGAGGGTTGGGTTGTTAAGATGGGAAAATACATGTGATTTAATGAAATTTACCATCCCTGTGGGGATGTGAATGAAGATCAGAAATGAAAAGTATTGGCTGTTTTCAATTGCCACCGTTGCACTGTTATTATTATGACAGTAATGTGTGGCTGTTTGTTGGGAGGATGGGCTGTGTGAGGGCGAGTTGGGCTATGAGAGTGGGGGTAGGAGGTTGTATGTTTGTTGGTGTGACGAATGGACGGTTCACTCTTCATAGCCTTCAGCCAACCTGTTTGATCCTTTTAGACATGTAATGGTTGTTAGTGTGTACAATTCCCATCACACACTTTTCTATACATTGGTATATGTATTGCTTTATGTTTCATGTTTATGTAAAAGGTTTCGTGCTATGCATGTTGCCTTGCCTTTTATTTCTCATCAATACTATGTGATAATAGTATCATTGAAACTATTGGCCTTCGTGATATATGAAATTGGTACAAATCAATGTATAGTAGCCTTGTTTAAGTCCCATAGTTTTCCGTAAGGTAAATAATCCTTGTACGAAATGGTTCTTTTTTGTTGTACGTCATAGTACCAGCTAAGATCAACGTACAACGGTGTTATAAAATGGCGGGGTCAGTTAAGGGCAAGTCTATTGTACCTACACACTAACATGTCTTGACTTTGACATGGAAGCGTGGCATGATGAACTTGGTGACCAGAGGTGTCCTGAGGAACAAGGGGTGTCCTGAGTAACCATGGGTGTCCTGGGTAACCATGGGTGTCCTGGGTAACTAGGATTGTCCTGGGTAACCAGGGGTGTCCTGAGGAACCAGGGGTATCCTGAGTAACCATGGGTGTCCTGGGTAACCATTGGTGTCCTGAGGAACTAGGGCTATCCTGAGGAACCATGGGTGTCCTGGGTAACCATGGGTGTCCTGGGTAACCATGGGTGTCCTGGGTAACCATGGGTGTCCTGAGGAACCAGGGGTGTCTTGTGTAACATGGGTGTCATGGGTAACCAAGGGTATCCTGGGTAACCATGGGTGTCCTGAGTAACCAGTGATGTGCTGAGTAACCAAGAGTGTCCAGAGAGACACCACTCAAACTAGTCGACTAGAAAGAACAGAAATAGGGACAGCAGATCTGTTGTTCTCAGATGTGACCACAGGAAGGAAGCTTAGCGGAAACCCCATAGACTGTGTAGAATTCCCTCATTAGTCGCCTCGTACAGTTATGCAGTGGGATACAGCAGGTTAATTATTTTTCGCTAACATGCTAATATTGATGGGCTGTGTCAGATTGTATTGTAATTGACTCTTGACAATAAATGACTTGTTCTAAAAACGAATACCAGACGCGTGCACTTAATACAAATGAAGCCTTCAGGCGTAATATAGCTAGCTATCAAAGAAATATTTTGTTTTGATCATCAATCGATATCGTTTTTATCACATCACATTTTATCAAATCAATTTTGAAATGTCATAATGTGCATAAATGTGCATATACAAACATGAATTCCGGATTTGTTTACTTTAATCATGTTTTTTTTCTGACAGGAAATGACGTTGAATGATAGATCGTTGATATTTTTGTGGGTTTTGTTTTTCAAAGAAAACACAAGTCAGCATTTTTAGTTGGAGAATGGATCATAATAGTGACACAACACATAACTCCAAGTCTAACGTCAACGAAATCGAATTGTTACATTGCCATGCTTGAGTTTTATTTTTGTTTTAATTTTTGTTTGTTTTCTAAATAAGTCATTTAGAGAGTTCTTTGTGACAGAGCAATTAAGACGACTGTATGATCTGTTTCGGGAACTTTTAAACTCCCCATTCCGACAAATATTTATTGACAAGATCTCGGACCACCCTAACGATTGATTGTGTATATATATCATCTATAAAGTCGGTCGGCCAGTGTATACCTGGTGTTAGTGTATTAATTATAGAGATCTTATATACAATGTTGGTGTCAATGGCATGCTGAATTTATTTAACGAGTTCAATAATTTAATATGACACGTGCTTTTAGGCGAGTTTCAAATCAAACTATTGAAAGACTTTAATCAATTTATTATGACATGGATACGAAAGTAAACGTATATTTATCACATAGCATTCATAATTAGAATAAAAAAATACCAGCAAACACAAATCTGCGTTGTAGGTTGACTCCATATTGGTCAAAACCAAAGTACTCCGATCATAGTATTGTCGTTCCGCGCAGGGCAAAGAAGTTCCAGATATTTTGATAATGGAGAGCTTTAAAAGCAATCAAAATGATAATGACAAAATTATATTTCAAATTCATTTTAAATAACAATAAATTTGTCATGTGGTATGGTAAATAAAAGTAGTACCTGTTATGGCGTAGGAATATGTTTCCTATGTTTTATATATTACATATAATGTACTGTGTTATCTAGTGAATAAACCCATGTCATATTTTTTGCGTATTAACCCATGCAATATGACCTTTCAGCCCTGTGATTGGTTGTTAGTTTCAATTGGTTTCAATTGTGACGTCACGCCTAGGACAATTACATGACAAACTTACGCACTGGAGTCAAAATGGCGCTTTTTACATTTTAAGGTTGCATGAAAATTATCGTTTTACTCGAATAAATCCCAAAAATCTTGATTATGTGATAAAAAGGATCTTACACTTTTTTTTTTATTTCATATGAAATTTATGAAACTCGTCACAAACCTTTTATTTTAGCTCGTCAGAGGCTCGCTAAATTGAAAAATTCTTAGACTTGTTTCTCATATGAAATGGAAACTCATATAAGATTCTATTCAATTCAATTCAATTCAAGTTTATATAGTATGATGTTGGACGGTGGTTGAACATGTATGATGAAGGTCAGAACCAATGTATTGTTGGTTTGTGTTCATGCTACATTTTAATGTTTTGTATTTTTCATTCTAAAAAACAGAATTGTTCACACTGATGTCTGACGGTAGACAACCCTAGGTATGACGTATTAAAATGGCTCCTTACTGCACTTCTCCTTTAGTCGTGTGGCGTGAGCCGGACCGGGGCGCCGTCTGGTGTCAAATCTTTTGTCAACATCAACTAATACTCTCTAAACAAGAAGATAATGTAGACTGGGTTTTGTGAAGGTCGGTTTTCCACTGCACGAGACGATTATTCCTTAATACGGGTATTTGGGCTATTTAAAACTCTATCTTACCTCTTTCAGCAAATCCAGTGCTGATAAGATGAAGATAAGTAGGTATCTACAGAATTATTGGATTAGCAAAAGTGAAACACAATAAACAATGGCAACTGAGTTTCGTTTCATCTATCGCCATTCGGAGATACTATGATTTAGATTTGTCTTGATCCAGTTTCAAAATAACTGTAATCGCTTAGAGCCGACTGTCGTTGTTTTAAACCATGGCAAAACATGACCCTCATTGGAGTTTTCTTCCGTACACAAACTGAAGGAATTCTGCCACGAAAATGTTTTTCACTGCAGCTTGAGATATAATATTACGTTTGGGTATCTATCATGATATTTTTCATGAAACAATATTTCAGAAAAGAAACATTTGTTTACTATAATAAAAGAGGGAAAAATTGGGAAATTTCTCATTAATCAGCGAGGGGCATAACACATATCGCAATACATTTCTTATAATATGTTACGTTTTACATAAACTATTTATTTCTTATGCTTCGTATTCTTTTTTCTGACATACAATAGTATTTCTAATATAAGATGACCAGCAGTGGCTTACTGCCCTTTCTACTAAGCCGGTTAGGTGTTGTTCATCACGCAACTACAATGTAGGTAGGTTATGTACACATCCAACATGATTAAACCGCACAGCCCATCAAGGGACCTTACACCTGACAAATCTACTCAAAATAAGCCAGTTGAACTTGGAGAGTCTTGTGCAGGTCTGACGTCTTGCATTCCGTGCGGAAAGGGGTAGATCTATCTAGGTTTTGTCGGTATCTTCTCGATGACAAATGCTGGATCATTGATTAGTAGCCGGCTCTCTCTCGCCGCCGTCAGTGTTCCAGGCCAACCCCGGGGGTTGCCGAGTATTTGGGTCCCGAGAACACCTGTAGTCTAGTTATACGGTCGTTTTTCCTGCTCTGGATGGTATCTCAAATACAGTTTAAGGGGTTTTGTTTTGTCAAGTAGGCTAATGTAAAATGACTTTATATCTTTATTTGGAAATAATCGTTTTGTTCTATAGCCAGTAACTGCCAATCAAGCTAACAGAACAACCAGGGTTTTTTCTATTATAAATCTACAAACGTCAGAGGTGAATCCTAAAAACATAAATCTTAACCATTCTTTAGTAACTGTTTTCATATTTTTGATACGAAGGGAAATATCTTCTTTCTGAATTTCTAATACTTTCAATAAACACGAGGTTACAAACACCTACCTTTCGAATTGTTACTAAAAATATATATATCGAACGTGTTTATACCAGTGTTCCGTCACATTATGTCGAACTATTGTTACCCTCAGTGTTGATAGCTGATTTTGATTTATCATGATTTTGCTCCTGCAATGCATTCACACCGTACAAAGTGAATTGTAGGTAAATACTATAACATATACAGTACAATTTTTTTGAAATGCAAACATCGCTAACATATTCCTGATGCATAATTTCTCAAAACATGATCCGTGCTAATGATATGGATATTCTAATTAATACTCATCGGCCTTGACCTCAACTTCACCTAAGACTAGTCACGATTTTGAAAAATAAAATTGCATTCTTATATTCAAATGTGATATTATATAGCAGTTTACTGAGGTCAATGAATGGTTGCAGCAACCCCAATAAGGGTATAGTAACCGAAGACGAAGTTTTCTCGTCTCGCTATAATCGATAATGACACGTCTGAATTGACTCAAACACAATACAGAAATAAAACAATCATCGATGTACCCTAACTTGAGTAACACTCAGTTCTTAATAACAGTTTAACATCGTTTTCATTGACCGCCAGGTGTCGCCCTACAGACGAATCGCGGGTCAATAAATAAATGAAAGGAATGGAGCGCTATTGTATGGGTGTGTACTTTCCAAGTTCTATAAAATAAATGTAGCGATAGTCTGCCTTGTGTCTATATCAAAACTTGGTTTATCAATACTTTGACCATTTGTCTATGTGTATCGTTGTCTGGTCCACAAACGAAGTGTTGATAAACGTATCTTTTATTTTTATAAATGATAATCAATCGGAGAGTCATTGTTAGAGCGCCTTTATTGTCTGTACAGTAGATGAGATTTAACGTACATATCGGTTCATTTAAAACAAGAAACATTCATGCGCATGTCAGAAATGATAAGTACAGTAACATATGTGCTAACATAAATTCCTTTTGTTGATCTATTGACTGTCTCATATATAGTGTTTTTTTTATAATTCAACTATGACTCCAGTTCATGGCAGTTATGTATTTATAGACGTTATATTGCACTACATGTAGTCCACTTGTGGTGTGGAGAGGTCTAAATATTCGTTCGTATACAATGGTTTCATAAATCAGTAAGTAACAGCTTTTAGAGGTAGTGAACAGAATATATATCACTCTGCACGGAACGCAATGACGTAACTTTACACTATAATGACGTCATTTTGGGAGGGATACCATTAACTCTGCCACAGGTTAACTTGATTTTACGTCGGCCTTGTGTGTAAAAGATTGATTTATGAATTGGATATGTCCAATTATTGAGCAAATTTATACAGATGGTCCGTGAACTCCCTGTGATAAAAAAAATGGCATTTGTCTTCGAGTTCGAGAAAGATTTATTTTTTCACATATGACAACGTTATAACATGTTGTTAACTGTCGTCTTTTATGTACAATTCTCTTAGTTTGTTTTTAAAATTCTAAAAAAACATCTAAATTAACCGACAGGATTGGTAGTGGCAACTTAAATACAATAAACTAAAGGGATGTGAATGACTGCCGCACATCTGTTATAGAGACACATTGTGAAACAAAGGTTTATGGTAAGTACACGTGGAAATCGTATCGCGGGTATATAGTGAGCAGAATATAACACGGGTTATTTGGTGAGAAGACTGTAACACGGGGTATATGGTGAGAAGACTATAACACGGGTTATTTGGTGAGAAGACTGTAACACGGGCTATTTGGTGGGTAGACTATAACACGGTGTATATGAAGGGTAGACTGAAACACGGGTTAATTGGTGGGTAGACTGAAACATGGGTTATTTTGTGGGTAGACTGAAAAACGGAGTATATCGCGGGTAGACTGTGCAACACGGGGTATATGGTGGGTAGACTATGCATAATGGGGTATATGGTGGGTAGACTGTGCATAACGGGGTATTTCGTTGGTAGACTGTGCAACACAGGGTATATGGTGGGTAGACTGTGCATAACGGTGGTGGGTAGACTGCATAACGGGGTACTTCGTTGGTAGACTGTGTAATACGGGGTATATGGTGGGTAGACTGTGCATAACGGGGTAATTCGTTGGTAGACTGTGTACCACGGGGTATATGGTGGATAGACTGTTGTGTAACACCGAACATGTGGTGGGTAGATTGTGTAACACCGGTATATGGTGGGAAGACTGTGTGATACCAGGTATATGGTGTGTAGACTGTGTAATACCGGGTATATGGTGTGTAGACTATATAACACCGGATATATGGTCTGTAAATTACATAACACCAGGTATATGGTGTGTAGACTGTGTAATACCGGGTATATGGTGTGTAGACTATATAACACCGGGTATATGGTGTGCAGACTATATAACACCGGGTATATGGTGTGCAGACTGTGTAACACGGGTTATATGGTGTGTAAACTATATAACACCGGGCATATTATTGGTAGACTGTGTAACACCGGGTTATATGGTGTGTAAACTATATAACACCGGGTATATGGTGTGTAAACTATATAACACCGGGTATATGGTGTGTAAACTATATAACACCGGGTATATGGTGTGTAGACCATATTACAACGGTTATATGATGGCTAGACTGTGTAATTACCGGGTATATGGTGTGTAGACTATATAGCACCGGATATGTGGTCTGTAAACTACATAACACCGGGTATATGGTGTGTAGACTGTGTAATACCGGGTATATGGTGTGTAGACCATATAACACCGGGCATATTATTGGTAGACTGTGTAACACCGGGTTATATGGTGTGTAAACTATATAACACCGGGTATATGGTGTTTAGACCATATTACAACGGTTATATGATGGCTAGACTGTGTAATTACCGGGTATATGGTGTGTAGACAATATAACACCGGGCATATTATTGGTAGACTGTGTAACACGGGTTATATGGTGTGTAAACTATATAACACCGGGTATATGGTGTTTAGACCATATTACAACGGTTATATGATGGCTAGACTGTGTAATTACCGGGTATATGGTGTGTAGACCATATAACACCGGGCATATTATTGGTAGACTGTGTAACACGGGTTATATGGTGTGTAGACTATATAACACCGGGTATATGGTGGGCAGACTATATAACACCGGGTATATGGTGTGCAGACTGTGTAACACGGGTTATATGGTGTGGAAACTATATAACACCGGGTATATGGTGTGCAGGCTATATAACACCGGGTATATGGTGTGTAGACTGTGTAATACCGGGTATATGGTGTGTAGACCATATAACACCGGTCATATTATTGGTAGACTGTGTAACACGGGTTATATAGTGTGTAAACTATATAACACCGGGTATATGGTGTGTAGACTATATAAGACCGGGTATATGGTGGTGNACACGGGGTATATGGTGTGTAAACTATATAACACCGGGTATATGGTGTGTAGACTATATAACACCGGGCATATTATTGGTAGACTGTGTAACACGGGTTATATGGTGTGTAAACTATAAAACACCGGGTATATGGTGTGTAGACTATATAACACTGAGTATATGGTGTGTAGACTATATAACACTGAGTATATGGTGTGTAGACTATTTACCACTAAGTATATGGTTGATATACTGTGTAACACTGGGTATATTGTGGTTAGACTGTGTAAACCGGGTATATAATTTGTAGACTCTGTAACACCGGGAATATGGTGGTCGATTGTGTAACACGGGTTATATGATGTGTAGACTATATAACACGGGGTATATGGTGGGTAGACTATATAGCACTGGGTATTTCGTGTGTAGACTATAAAACAAGAGGTGTATGGCAGGTAGACTGTGTTACACGGTGTATATTGCAGGTAGACTGTGTAACACCGGGTATATGGTGTTTAGACTATATACCACCGGGTATATGGTGGTGGACTGTGTAACACGTTGTTTTTGGCGGGTAGACTATATAGCACTGGGTATTTGGTATGTAGACTATATTACACGGGTTATATGGTGGGTAGACTATATAGCACTGGGTATTTGGTATGTAGACTATATAACACGGTGTGTATGGCGGGTAGACTGTGTTACACGGGATATATGGTTGTGGACTGTGTAACGAGGGGTATATGGTGTGTAGACTATATAACACCGGGTATATGGTGTGTACACTATACAACACCGGGTATATGGTGGTGGACTATGTAACAANGTAGAGAACTGTGTAACACGGGGTATATGGTGGTAGACTGTGTAACACGGGGTATATGGTGGTGGACTGTGTAACACGGGGTATATGATGTGTAGACTATAAAACACCGGGTAGATGGTGGTGGACTGTGTAACTNGGTATATGGTGGTGGACTGTGTAACTCGGGGTATATGGTGTGTAGACTATGTAACACCGGGTATATGGTGGTGGATTGTGTAACACGGGGTATATGGTGTGTAGACTATATAACACTTGGTATATGGTGTGTAGACTATATAACACTGGGTATTTGGTATGTAGACTATATAACACGGGGTGTATGGCGGGTAGACTGTGTTACACGGGGTATATGGTGGTGGACTGTGTAACACGGGGTATATGGTGTGTAGACTATATAACACCGGGTATATGGTGGTGGACTGTGTAACACGTTGTTTATGGCGGGTAGACTATATAGCACTGGGTATTTGGTATGTAGACTATATAACACTAGGTATTTGGTATGTAGACTATATAACACGGGGTGTATGGCGGGTAGACTGTGTTACACGAGGTATATGGTGGGGGACTGTGTAACACGGGGTATATGGTGTGTAGACTATATAACACCGGGTATATGGTGGTGGACTGTGTAACTCGGGGTATATGGTGTGTAGACTATGTAACACCGGGTATATGGTGGTGGATTGTGTAACACGGGGTATATGGTGTGTAGACTATATAACACTTGGTATATGGTGTGTAGACTATATAACACTGGGTATTTGGTATGTAGACTATATAACACGGGGTGTATGGCGGGTAGACTGTGTTACACGGGGGATATGGTGGTGGACTGTGTAACACGGGGTATATGGTTGTGGACTGTGTAACACGGGGTATATGGTGGTGGACTGTGTAACACGGGGTATATGGTTGTGGACTGTGTAACACGGGGTATATGGTGATGGACTGTGTTACACGGGGTATATGGTGGAGAACTGTGTAACACGGGGTATATGGTGGTGGACTGTGTAACACGGGGTATATGGTGTTTTAAACTATATAACACCGGGTATATGGTGTGTAGACTATATAAGACCGGGTATATGGTGGTGGACTGTGTAACACGGGGTATATGGTGTTTTAAACTATATAACACCGGGTATATGGTGTGTATACTATACAACACCGGGTATATGGTGGTGGACTGTAACTCGGGGTATATGGTGGAGAACTGTGTAACACGGGGTATATGGTGTTGGACTGTGTAACACATATGGTGTGTAGACTATGTAACAACGGGTATTTCGTGAGTAGACTCCCTAGTATATGGTTGATATACTATATAACACCGGGCTTATTATTGGTAGACTGTCTAACACGAGTTATATGGTGTGTAGAGTATATAACACCGGGTTTATTGTGTGTAGACTGTATGTAGACTATATAACATCGGGTATATGGTGTGGAGACTATACAACACCGGGTATACGGTGTTATATAGACTACACACCATATACACAGTGTTATATAATCTACGCACCATATTCCCCGTTAAACACAGTCTCCCTGCCATACCTCTCTTGTTTTATAGTCTACACACGAAATACCCAGTGCTGTGTTACACAGTCCAACACCATATCCCCCGTGTTACACGGTTCTCCCCCATATACCCCGAGTTAGAGTCCACCACCATATAGTCTACACACTATATACCCACTATATTCACGGTGATACAGAGTCTACAAACCATATACTCAGTGTTATATAATCTACACACGATAGACCCCGTGTTACACATTCCACAACCATATACCCCGAGTTACAGTGCACCACCACATACCCCGTGTTACACGGTCCCCCACCATATACCCCCTGTTACACAGTCCTCCACCATATACCCTGTGTTACACAGTTCTCCACCATAAGTCTACAAACCATATACTCAGTGTTATATGGTCTACACACCATATTCCCCGTGTTACACAGCCCACCACCATATCCCTCGTGTAACACAGTCTACCCCCCATACACCCCGTGTTACACATTCCACAACCATATACCCCGAGTTACAGTCCACCCCCATATACCCCGAGTTAGAGTCCACCACCATATGCCCCGAGTTACAGTCCACCACCGGGTATATGATGGGTAGACTTTGTAACACGGGGTATGTGTAACACCGGGTTATATGGTGTGAAGACAATAAAACACCAGGTATATGGTGTGTAGGCTATATAACACCGGGCTTATTATTGGTAGACTGTGTAATACCGGGTATATGGTGCTGGACTGTAACTCGGGGGATATGGTGGGGGACTGTGTACCACGGGGTATATGGTGCGTAACCTTTATAACACCGGGTATAGGGAGTGTAGACTATATAACTCCGGGTATATGGTGGTTGACTGTGTAACACGGGGTGTATGGCGGGGAGACTGTGTTACACGAGGTATATGGTGTGTAAACTATATCACACCGGGTATATGGCGGTGGATTGTGTAACACGGGTAATATGGTGTGTGTAGACTATATTGATATACTGTGTACGACTGGGTATATTGTGGCTAGACTGTGTAAACCGGGGATATGGTTTGTAGACTCTGTATCACCGTGAATATAGTGGTCGGTTGTGTAACACGGGTAATATGGTGTGTGTAGACTATATGGACTGTGTTACACGGGATATATGGTTGTGGACTGTGCAACGACGGGTATATGGTGTGGAGACTATACAACACCTGGGATATGGTGGTGGGCTGTGTAACACGGGGTCTATCGTGTGTAGATTATATAGCACTGAGTATATGGTTTGTAGACTATGTAACACCGGGTATATTGTGGTGGACTGTGTAACACATATGGTGTGTAGACTGTGTAATACGGGGTATATGGTGCGTAGACTGTGTAACACGGGTTTTATGATGTGTAGACTGTTGATATACTATATAGCACTATATAACATTTGGTATATGGTGTGTAAACTATATCACACCGGGTATATGGGGTGTAAACTATATAACACGGGGAATATGGTGCGTAGATTATATAACACTGCGTATATGGTGTGTAGTCTATATAACACTGGGTATATTGTGGTTAGACTGTATAAACCGGGTATATGGTGGACGGCTGAGCAAGGGGGAGATGGTGGGTAGACTATATAACATCGGGTATATGGTGTGCAGTCTATAAAACAAGAGGTGAATGGCAAGAGGTGTATGGCGACTATATAACACCGTGTATATGGTGTGTAGACCATATAACACTGAGTATATGGTTTGTAGACTATATACCACCGGGTATATGATGGGTAGACTTTGTAACACGGGTTATAATACTATATAACACCGAGATATAACACCGGGTATAGGGAGTGTAGACTATATAACACGGGTTATTTGGTGAGAAGACTATAACACGGGTTATTTGGTGAGAAGACTATAACACGGGTTATAGATTATATAACCCTGAGTATATGGTGTGTAGCCTGTGTAATACCGGGTATATGGTGTTTAGACTATATAACACTGGGTATTTGGTACGTAGACTATATAACACTGGGTATATGGTGTGTTGACTATATAACACCGTGTATATGGTGGTGGATTGTGTAACGCGGGGTATATGGTGTATTATGGTTAGACTGTGTAAACCGGGTATATGGTTTGCAGACTCTGTAACACCGTGAATATAGTGGTCGATTGTGTAACACGGGTTATATGGTGTGAAGACTATATAACACGGGGTATATGGTGGGTAGACTGTGTAACATTTGATATTTGGTATGTAGACTATAAAACAAGAGGTGTATGGCAGGTAGACTGTGTTACACGGGGAATATGGTGTGTAGACTATATAACACCGGGTATATTGTGTGTAGACTATATACCTCTTGGTATATGGTTGATATACTGTGTACCTCTGGGTATATTGTGGTTAGACTGTATAAACCGGGTATATGGTTTGTAGACTATGTAACACCGGGAATAAAGTGGTGGATTGTGTAACACGGGTAATATGGTGTGTAAACTATATAACACGGGGTATATGGTGGGTAGACTGTGTAACAAGGGGTATATGGTGTGTAGACTATAAAACAAGAGATGTATGGCAGGTAGACTGTGTTACACGGGGTATATGGTGGAGGACTGTGTAACACGGGGTATATGGTGGTGGACTGTGTAACAAGGGGTATATGGACGAGGACTGTGTAACACGGGGTATATGGTGGTGGACTGTGTAACAAGGGGTATATGGTGGTGGACTGTGTAACACCGGGTATATGGTGTGTAGACTGTGTACCAAGGGGTATATGGTGTGCAGTCTATAAAACAAGAGGTGAATGGCGGGAAGACTGTGTTACACCGGGTATATGGTGGAGGACTGTGTAACACGGGGTATATGGTGGTGGACTGCGTAAAACGGGGTATATAGTGGTGGACTGTGTAACACGGGGTATATGGTGTGTAGACTATATAACACCGGGTATATGGTGTTTTAGACTATATAACACTAAGAATATGGTGTGTAGACTATATACCACTTGGTATATGGTTGATATACTGTGTAACACCGGGTATATGGTGTGTAGACGATATAACACCGGGTATATGGTGTGTAGACTATACAACACCGGGAATATGGTGGTGGACTGTGTAACACCGGGTATTTCGTGAGTACATGTATGAAACACTGGGTATATGGTGTGTAAAACTATATGACACCGGGTATATTATTGGTAGACTGTGTGACACGGGGTATATGGTGTGTAGACTATGTAACAACGGGTATATGGTGCGTAAACTTTATAACACCGGGTATAATATCGGTAGACTATGTAACACGGGTAATATGGTGTGTAGACTATATAACACGGGTTATATGATGTGTAGACTGTAACACGGAGTACATGTCGGGTAGACTGTGTAACACCGGGTATTTCGTGAGTAGACTATGTAGCACTGGGTACATGGTGTGTAAAACTATATAACACCAGGTATATTATTGGTAGACTGTAACACAGGGTATATTGTGGTGGACTGTGTAACACGGGGTATATGGTGTGTAGACTATATAACACCGGGTATATGGTGTGTAGACTATATAACACGGGTTATATGATGTGTAGACTGTAACACGGGGTATATGGTGGTTAGACTGTGTAACACCGGGTATTTCGTGAGTAGACTATGTAACACTGGGTACATGGTCTGTAAAACTATATGACACCAGGTATATTATTGGTAGACTGTAACACGGGGTATATGGTGGGTAGACTGTGTAACACCGAGTATTTCGTGAGAACACTATGTAACACCGGGTGATATGGTGTGTAGACTATATACCACCGCGTATATGGTGTGTAGACTATATACCACCGGGTATATGATGTGTAGACTATATACCACCGGGTATATGGTGTGTAGACTATATACCACCGGGTATATGGTGTGTATTTACCACCGGGTATATGGTGTGTAGACTATTTACCACCGGGTATATGATGGGTAAACTTTGTAACACGGGTTATACAGTTGGTTAACTGTGTAACACAGGGGTATATGGTTGATTGTAACACCGGTTATTTGTGTGCAGAGCTGTGCAATGGTTCCCTTCTGTGAGACTGCAGCAGTGGGTACTCTGCCAGGCTGTCACACGTTTTCCAGTATGTTCCTATACCAGCCCGTGACTCATAATACAGACAGCGTGTAACGTTCAATGTGTAAAAATGAATAAGATAGAACTAACCTATTTGAACACTTGACATTTTGCATTATGGCCTTTTTTCCATTTTCTGATTAAAGCTGAATGTAATCCGTAAAACAGTATTGTACGTAAACACATAAGGAGAATGAATCAACACAGGACACGTCTACAGGGTCGGCCGGACTGAAATTACTTTTATGGTAATTCATTCCTTTTATAAACAAAACCTAATTAAATCAATCCATTGATATTACTTCTGTATGTCTTGTAGAGTGACCTCCCCTTTTATAGGATTTTCACGATCCACAAAAAGTGTTCGTTGAGCGTCACTCGCCCAGCCAGGACCCTAACACATGCTCAAGTATTAAGCAATTACATCTATTTGTTATATACAGACACAGCGGACGGGAGCCGATAAAACGGACAATGTGTACACGAGGCGGTTGTTATATATCAATACGTTAGACTAAATTGCAACAAGATCTGAAGCCGGAGGATATCGGAAAGGGAACGTACCCCCTCTGATAGGCCGCGTTAATGTAGAAAGGACTGCCACATGGCCTCGGACAAAAAGCTCAGTTGGAAGGCGAGGATAAACATTTCAAGATGTGAATGTATTTAATGATAAGTTTTAGTGTTTCATTCTTATAAAAGAAAAAAATGGGAAGTGATAGTTGTGTGTAAAATAGTTTGTAGGATTTGACGACGAACCAAAGTGAACCTAATGCGTTGTTTTCATCGTACCAAGTACCTCTGGTCGGCCCATATCGCTGTGGTTCTGTAAGTATTGCGTCAATACCTTCTATCATAGTCGCTTGTTTGTTTAAACAAGATCTATATTTTTTCTTATCTTTACATTTCATTGTTGGGTATACGTTACTATAAGGGTATGAAAGAAACAAGAATTCACAAGGTTATGAATAGGAAAGCCCGGGCGACATTTGATATACTATCTTATTGAATAGCTGGATCATTAAAGAACTGGGTGTTCTCCGAATTGGCTGGTTTTAATGTAATGAACTGTTTTTATCTGATACATTAACCTCGATTCAGTTATAAAATACCAGTAATGTCCTACCTGAGGTCCGGGTGTATCAGACTTAGGATAGATCACAGTTAACAAGAGTTTTAAATGAGTTCAAATTGTGACCATGGAACAGATATGTCAATAACACAACCGCTGATACCGTAATAAAACAACATTTGTTGATCGAGGTCGGAACCAATCAAACAAACAGAGATGCACACCCCAGGGCTGCGTCATACCTTGTTCATAATAGACACGATGGTGACCAAGTTCATGCCGATAACAAAAAACATGGTGATATTACCATTATTTTTGTTTTCTCGTCGACGTCATACAGTTTCCAATCTAATATATATATATATAATGGAAAAATACAACCTCAGCAACATTTCATAAGCACTTTCATCTCAGCAAGGAGATTCTTCAGACAATTATCTTGATGAGAAGAAAGTGCTAATGACATGTTGTTGAGTTTTTTCTTTTTATATAATTTCTTCGTCCGTAATGATGAATTTACTGCTGTTATGTTATAATATTATATATATGTATTTTCGTGGGAGTGTTACATCGAAATAATGGGATTGGAGTTGACTGAAGTCTACAACGTTTTAAATTATTTGAACCCCACTATTTTCTATTGTCGCAATGAGATTCCAATTGTCGATGAGAACTTGTATTTTTTGGATCTTTGAACAGGTCTTTATAAAGATTTAAGATATTGTTTATCACGGGCTAGCTGTAAGCGAAAGTATCGATTGATAATGTCAAATGTAGTGGTTTATAATTTAATAGGAAATGAAATAAAGACAATATTGGTATATGCCTTCTGGAAGTCATCGAAGCTTTTTATGACACATGTTTGATTGAAAAACAGATGATCAGAACATTGATGGATATATGTAAAACCATCCTCCGTTTCCGGTAATAAACACAACTTTCCGGGCCTGTAATTTCCCCCTTAAATGTCCATCATATAATCGCTGTGGTTTAGCGATGTGATTTAGTGATGCACCCGTGCTAGCCCGGGTGGTGTGTATGCGGTTTATTGGTGAGTCCAGTACGGGACCGGAAGTGGATCGGAACTGCATCAAGCAGTGTTTATCTGTTCGTCATGGTAACAGAATACATCTATCTTACTAATGTCACCCAACTTGGACGACATATAAAACCGCTACGTCACAATTAGCATTTTCGTATCTCATTACTATGATAGAGATATGTATAACACAAGATTGTTCTGTCTTCATTACTGTCAGTGTTTGATTATAATTTATTTGTTTCTTATCACCCATTCAATCGAAATATATTTGCATTCTGTGTACTATTTCAAAAGTGAATATATAGGTTGTATTGGCTTGCTGCTCTGAATACCCGACACTCCAGTACTTCCGGCGCGGCCCTTCGTGTGTAGGTCGATTTACCTACACTCTCGCTGTCGCAATAACTATTTACATTTTGAAAAATCTCTGCCTTTTTTTCTCTTTATAATTGCATAAACCTTTTCACACCCTGTGGGTAAAACATCTCAACACAAATATGATACTGATATGTAAATGAGTACTGTGTAACTCAATATGACAAATATGTTTCGAAGAATGCAATTCATAGTTCAAAATTGAGATGCACGCGTGAGTATAAATTATCCATTGAACTAGAATAATTCGACAATTATTATTAAGTGCATAACCTATCGATTTTTCTAATTTTTCAAACTTTTTGTTTGTTTTGAATATACGCAATTTTACACCAATACATCATTTCTACGTAATGAAGGCACACAAAGATTGATGTGGAATGTCAGTTTGTGAAATACTGCATGCCTTAAATAGTCAAGTTAATTTTCTTTGTCCATTGCAATTCATAAGAAGGGCCTGAACTGTCGACAATTCCAAGGCCATACAAAACCCACTTCAACAAAGCAATACACTTCCCAGTTATAGGAGGAAACCTTCCCAGTTTGGAAAACTATTGTTATATAAATATAAACTGTTGGTATGGGAAAGTGTTTGTATATTGATATGTTTGGTAAACTATTGGTACATTATTATGTTTTTAAACTGTTGGTATAATATAAAAGTTGGGCAAGCTAATTATATACTTAAAAGTTTGGTAAGTAATGGTCATTAAATATCTAGGTAAAATATTTGCATATTTATATTTTGGTAAAGTATTGGTAAATTATTAGGTTTGGTATACTTCATTATCTAATTATTAGGTTGGGTAAACACTACTACATGTATAGGTTTGGTAAACTGTAGTTACGTTTATAGGTTTGGTTAACTGTATTTACATTTATAGGCTTGGTAAACTGTTTTTACATTTATAGGCTTGGTAAACTATTGTTATATTTATAGGTTTGGTAAACTGTTTTTACATTTATAGGTTTGGTAAACTGTTTTTACATTTATAGGTTTGGTAAACTGTTGTTACAATACTAGGTTTGGTAAACTGTTGTTACATTAATACGTTTGGTAAACTGTTGTTTCATTTATAGGTTTGGTAAACTGTTTTTACATTTATAGGTTTGGTAAACTGTTGTTACAATACTAGGTTTGGTAAACTGTTGTTACATTTATAGGTTTGGTAAACTGTAGTTACATTAATAGGCTTGGTAAACTGTAGCTACATTAATAGGCTTGGTAAACTGTTGTTACATTTATAAGCTTGGTAAACTGTTGTTACATTTATAGGTTTGGTAAACTGTAGTTACATTAATAGGCTTGGTAAACTGTTGTTATATTTATAGGTTTGGTAAACTGTTTTTATATTTATAGGCTTGGGAAACTGTAGTTACATTTATAGGTTTGGGAAACTGTATTTACATTTATAGGTTTGGTAAACAGTTGTTACATTACTAGGATTAGTAAACTGTTGTTACATTTATAGGTTTGGTAAACTGTTGTTACATTACTAGGTTTGGTAAACTGTAGTTACATTTATAGGCTTGGTAAACTGTTGTTATATTTATAGGTTTGGTAAACTGTTGTTACATTTATAGGTTTGGTAAACTGTAGTTACATTTATAGGTTTGGTAAACTTTTGTTACATTTATAGGTTTGGTAAACTGTTGTTACATTAATACGTTTGGTAAACTGTTGTTACATTTATAGGTTTGGTAAACTATTGTTACATTTATAGGTTTCGTAAACCGTTGTTACATTACTAGGTTTGGTAAACTGTAGTTACATTTATAGGCTTGGTAAAATGTAGTTACATTTATAGGCTTGGTAAACTGTAGTTACATTAATAGGCTTGGTAAACTATTGTTACATTTATAAGCTTGGTAAACTATTGTTACATTAATACGTTTGGTAAACTGTTGTTACATTTATAGGTTTGGTAAACTATTGTTACATTTATAGGTTTCGTAAACCGTTGTTACATTACTAGGTTTGGTAAACTGTAGTTACATTTATAGGCTTGGTAAAATGTAGTTACATTTATAGGCTTGGTAAACTGTAGTTACATTAATAGGCTTGGTAAACTGTTGTTACATTTATAGGCTTGGTAAACTGTAGTTACATTTATAGGCTTGGTAAACTGTTGTTACATTAATAGGTTTGGTAAACTGTTGTTACATTTATAGGTTTCGTAAACTGTTGTTACATTACTAGGTTTGGTAAACTGTAGTTACATTTATAGGTTTGGTAAACTGTAGTTACATTTATAGGCTTGGTAAACTGTAGTTACATTAATAGGCTTGGTAAACTGTTGTTACATTTATAGGCTTGGTAAACTGTTGTTATATTTATAGGCTTGGTAAACTGTTGTTACATTAATAGGTTTGGTAAACTGTTGTTACATTTATAGGTAAACTGTTGTTACATTTATAGGTTTGGTAAACTGTTGTTACATTACTAGGTTTAGTAAACTGTTGTTACATTACTTGGTTTGGTAAACTGTTGTTACATTTAGAGGCTTTGTAAACTGTTGTTATATTTATAGGCTTGGTAAAATGTTTTACATTTATAGGCTTGGTAAAGTATTGTTACATTTATAGGTTTGGTAAACTGTTGTTACATTTATAGGTTTGGCAAACTGTTGGTACATTTATAGATTTGGTAAACTGTTGTTACATTCATAGGTTTGGTAAACTGTAGTTACATTTATAGGTTTGATAAACTGTTGTTACATTTATAGGTTTGATAAACTGTTGTTACATTTATACATTTGGTAAACTGTAGTTACATTTATAGATTTGGTAAACTGTTGTTACATTTATAGGCTTGGTAAACTGCTGTTACATTTATAGGTTTGGTAAACTGTTGTTACATTCATAGGTTTGGTAAACTGTAGTTACATTAATAGGTTACATGAACTGTTGTTACATTTATAGGTTTGATAAACTGTTGTTACATTGATACAATGTAGACTTTGTAAACTATTGTAACATGTATGTTTTGGTAAAACTTTTGACATTAGTATCAACATTTAAACATTAAATATAGCAACATTGTAGGTAATTATCGAGTCTGAAAACAGTAAACTAGGATGATATTCTGTAACTTTCTTAGTAAATCTCTGATTGTATCAAAGAATGACCATTCAGCGCTACACAACCCATTATAACGTAGCTTCACTATAACGGGCCCCATTATAACGTGGCTTCACCATAACGGACCCATTATAACGTAGCTTCACTATAACGAAACCCATTATAACGTAGCTTCATTATAACGGGATCCATTATAACGTAGCTTCATTTTAACGGGCCCCATTATAACGTAGCTTCATTATAACGGCCCCATTATAACGTAGCTTCACTATAACGGGACCCATTATAACGTAGCTTCATTATAACGGGACCCATTATAACGTAGCTTCCTTATAACGGGACTCATTATAACGTAGCTTCATTTTAACGGGCCCAATTATATCGTAGCTTCACTATAACGGGACCCATTATAACGTAGCTTCACTATAACGGCACCATTATAACGTAGCTTCAATATAACGGGCCCCATTATATCGTAGCTTCATTATAACGGCCCTATTATAACGTAGCTTCATTATAACGGCCCCATTATAACGTAGCTGCATTATAACGGGACCCATTATAACGTAGCTTCATTATAATGGGGCCCATTATAACGTAGCTTCACTATAACGGGCCCTATTATAACATAGCTTCACTATAACGGACCCCATTATAACGTAGCTTCATTATAACGGGCCCCATTATAACGTAGCTTCATTATAACGGGCCCCATTATAACGTAGCGTCACTATAACGGCCCCATTATAACGTAGCTTCATTATAACGGGCCCCATTATAACGTAGCTTCACTATAACGTAGCGTAACTATAACGGGCCCCATTATAACGTAGCTTCACTATAACGGGCCCCATTATAATGAAGCTACATTATAATGGGGCCCATTATAACGTAGCCTCACTATAACGTAGCGTAAATATAAGGGGCCCCATTATAACGTAGCTTCACTATAACGGGACCCATTATAATGTAGCTTCATTATAACGGGCCCCATTATAACGTAGCTTCAAACGGACATTTTTCCTAATAAGGCGAACAATATTCAATGTGTCGGAGCGGTCATATTTCTTAACAAAGCACGTATCGGACCTTGGAAAAGGGCATTTAAAATTATATTATGTAGGAGTTTGATTATAATTGAATGAAGGAAAGTTGAGGAGATATATTAGGGAAGTCGTCAATATTCTTTTTAACGGCGACGAAGTATTTTGATAGGATGTCCGTGTCGCGTGTAGGTAAAAGCCGAGTTTTAACGATATGACTGTCATCTCGTAACCCCGGTTAGGTAAAACTGTCGTCATAGAAACAGGACACAGCGTTCCTTATTACCTACATGTCAATAGTGATGTACCTGATCGTGTAGACCGGAAATAAGGGTAATAAAATATCCCTCGAAATTATTATATAAAGAATGTGTTTAATAGACAGGCCCTATCAGATAGCACTGGAATGTCGCTGAAGATCTTGATAACATGATTGGGGTCGCTTATGTCATCGTAAACATGTATGATATCATATCTGTAATTGAAATGTATGTAGACATTCACAATACCTATGGATAAGGATCTCGTGATAATGTTCCTCCGATTATTGCTGATATGTGGTCTAGGCAGGGTGGTCAGTTCAAACGGTCAAATAGCGAGAACAAATACAGGACTGACTATCTCATTTTGTAACTGACAATCAATGTATGTGACATTGTCAAATCTTAATTGCAGCCTATCCTACAAAAGGAATGAGAATGGTATTCCACGCGGCGTTGTCGGTGGTGTCTGTAAAAAACATCATTTAAACACCCTGTGTTAGCAGTCATGTGTGTTTATTTATCAAGATATGTATCAACGTTACAACTATATGCAAGATATCAGAATAGCTCACGTTGTACAAAGTGTTCTATTAATTGTTCGTATAACTCAAGATGGTCTTCTTCAGGATTTTGAAAGATACAATATTGTAATGGATTTTCTGTGTTATCAAAGAAAATTGTTTTTTTTTTTTATATATAACACTATTGAAAATTAAGAAAATTAAGTCTAAAAACTGTCACACTTCATGCTTCAGGTCAATCCTAGGTCCTCATATATTTGGAGAAGGTTGTATACACGCATAGAAATTGCATTTACCTGGTTCAGCTTATAACGGATAAATCCTCAATAACTTTGCCTACTTTCATATTTAACCGTTATAAGAAAATCTTGATTAATAAATATAATCATTTCTTAAAAACGAAATCGTCCGGAACCATTCTTTACGATATAGACGAAGCCTTTTCACACTTTTGTAAACTCTGTCAAAACATTATATTCCCAACACTGGTAGAAGTTTCATTTGTGAAAATGAAAAGATTACTCGAGTCAAACTAATTATCCATGCAACTTTAGAGTAAAAAACAAGTATTGGTTGTTGGTATCTAGCGAGACTTATCTCCCTTTGTAAGGCTCTACCGTTCATATTTCTCGAGTGAAGATCAACGTGATGACGGAATATGGTGATAGTTTTGAGGATTACTCTTACAATGGCAGTTATTATGATTGCACCTTCCAAAAGGAGGAAAATGACTACCTAGAAGTTAGCAGTAAATGAGGTGCCATTTTATGGAGGTGTTATTCTTTATCTTTTGTATATTTGAATTTGGTTTGGTACTATAAAGATTACATTTGCAAAACCTGTGATATATCAAGTATTTCATGTGTTTTTTAGCCCCTGGTGTTGGTCGTCATATAACACAGAGTTTATATTGATGTAGCTTCCACTCCGTGCATTTTGAATGAAAATTTAACGTTTTCAATCAGGAAAGACGTCTTATAGAAGGAATATAATTTATCGTGTCACAAGACATACATGAATTTAAATATGTTCACGGTTAAATTGAGAAAGTGTAGTATATTGTAAACAGATTGTTAACTCTCCAAGTCTTACGAGGCATCGTGTAAATATCTCGCTATCTCTCTTTTCATTCCTAACCAAGCTATGTAAATATTATTTTCCTTAATACTTATGTATATTAACGGAATTGCCTTCAATAGATGTTCGTTTAGATATTACATGGATGATGGTGACCACGCGAAAAAAACTGACAATGTTTCCATCTCTATCCTTCAATATCTATTCATATTTCATAAGTTTTAAATATTTGATTTATTTTATTATTATTTTATTAAGAGCATCTCTGACTCCACGCAAAATATCAATAGAAATGGCAACTGAAATACAAAATAAACACAAAAACACGCGCACTCAACAATACTGGTCACATTTGGTCATTAGACCTAATTCATTCGTTTTAATGATACAAGTGAGATATGACTCATAAGTGATATTATTGTAGCTAACACATGTATTGGCATGGCTTTCCTCGACCTTAGCATCAATAAAGACACACAAGCATCGTGATGAAGAAATCCTAGCCCAGGCACTATGTCATATGTATTTCAAACAAGGCACTACGATGTCGGGACACAAGCGCGTGACCGTCTTGATGATATTCTCTTGCCGTTGAACACGTGTTTCAGTCCGAGTCCGCTGTAAGCGTTAATGTGACCCTACAAGAGCGGCTGTGATTAGTCAAATCAACATCACGTGATGTACCTAGCCCTCTCTCTGGGATGTTTGGAAGGTTTAATGATCTGTAGAATGGGGCCAAGACACCATCCTCTAAAACTGAATACAGACATCAGATCCGATCAGTAAAGGTTTACATAACGAATTTAAAATGCAAATTGACATTTTGCATAATGATGATCCTCCATGAGAACGGCTCCGGAAGAATGACTTCAACAGAACCACTTAGGAGAACGGCTTCGAGATAATAATTCAAGGAAAACGATTTTATATGAACAATTTCAGAAAGCTACTTTTTGAGAATGACTTATGAAGAATAATTTCAGGGTTCAATGGAACAAGTATAGGGGAAGGGCTCCTATAGAACGACTGCAGAAGAACGACTAAAGGGGAAAAGCTTCATATGAGAAGTTCTTCCCAGGAACATCCTTATGGTTCAGAAGAACTATTTCAGGAGACGGCTTCGGGAGGAGAACGACTGCAAGCAAATAACTTCAAAAGAACGACTTCGGTATAACGACTTCAGCAAATAACTTCAGGAAAACATGCAACTCCGTTTAGCATCGGATAAGGGTCACCTGTCGGCAAGTTGATACTGTTCATCATCAACACTTCATACTTTGTGACTTGACTTCATGAAAACGACTTCAGGTTAATGATTTCATGAGAACAACTTCGGGTGAATGATCTCATGAGAACGACTTCAGGTCAATGATTTCATGAGAACGCCTTCAGGTCAATGATTTCATGAGAACGACTTCAGGTTAATGATTTCATGAGAACGACTTCAGGTAAATGATTTCATGAGAACGACTTCAGGTAAATGATTTCATGAGAACGACTTCAGGTCAATGATTTCATGAGAAAGACTTCAGGTCAATGATTTCATGAGAACGACCTCAGGGGAATGATTTCATGAGAACGACTTCAGGTCAATGATTTCATGAGAACGACTTCAGGTTAATGATTTCATGAGAACGACTTCGGGTCAATGATTCCATGAGAACGACTTCAGGTTAATGATTTCATGAGAACGACTTCGGGTCAATGATTCCATGAGAACGACTTCAGGTTAATGATTTCATGAGAACGACTTCAGGTGAATGATTTCATGAGAACGACTTCAGGTAAATGATTTCATGAGAACGACTTCAGGTCAATGATTTCATAAGAACGACTTCAGGTGAACGATTTCATGAGAACGACCCATGAGAATGATTTCATGAGAACGACTTCAGGTGAACGATTTCATGAGAACGACCCATGAGAATGATTTCATGAGAACGACTTCAGGTCAATGATTTCATGAGAACGACTTCAGGTGAACGATTTCATGAGAACGACCCATGTGAATGATTTCATGAGAACGACTTCAGGTGAATGACTTCACGAGAACGACTTCAGATTAATGTCTTCAGGAAAACGTCTTGAGCAGAACGACGTCAGGCGTAGTAGATTGTCAATGCATATATGCTGAACTTTTTGTCATCACGTGTTATATCTTTAGTTACTGTGTGTTGCAGTGTTGGGAGAAGGCCTTGTAAGTTGTCAGAACTTGTGCCCAATCCATTTGATTGTTTTTCCTTCAATAAAATATGTTTGAATGATGATGACTTAAGGAGAACGACTTCTGAAGAACGCCTTCAGGAAAATGAGTTCAGAAGAACGACGCCAGGTAAACGATTTCAGGAGAAACGGCTTAGCTGAACAGCTGAAAACCAAATAATTATGACGTCACGATGGAAACATTATCTTGGTACCGATTGGATATCATGCTTGAAATAGGTGATTGTAAGACCATACGTAGGTTCTTGCTAAATTTAATATCGGCAAGTCGTACCATGCTTAATGGAGGCTCCCCGACGATTGACTATGATTAAACATGTTTATTCAAAAACGACATTAAACAAGCGTTTCTTTTTGGAATTTTAGAAATTGAACTTATGAGAATTAGATAAGCATGATTAACGACGGCAACGTTTTGTGGAACTTTGGTCTATTATAATATGAACGACATCGTTGAGTGATCAATATCGTGGTTTTACAAACAACGATTCAAGCCGCGTAGGAATTAGTTACATGGTTTGGTTTTATTTTGTTTAACGTCCTCTTAACATCTAAGGTCATTTAAAGACGCGCCTCCATATGATAGCGCGGATCTGATGCCGACATTATAGTGCTATCTCACTGAAATGCCATACCGAAGGCACCCAGCACAGCATTCCGCCCGGTCACATTATACTGACAACGAGTGAACCAGTTGTTGCCATTCCCTTCATTGCTGAACCTGAAGCCCCGACCTGACCTGCAGGGGTGAATGGGTTCGAGCTGATAATTCTGTAAAACTTACGAGGCTTTGTTTACAGCTCTGCAACCAAAAGAATTCAATTGATCAAATATTTACTACTGATCCTGCTAATTACTTGTAAACGTAAACATTCGTTACGACTCGGATTAATATCTGTATAGGAGAACCTGACCGGTACCGTAGTACAGAGTTTTAACTAATCAAAGTGACAGAAAGTGTTAATTCATCGATTCATTAACACTTATGTTTTACAAACACTTAAGAACACGTCATCCTTGAATTTGTATGACATGCCACAAAGCAACATTTAGTAAACTACTAGTATTTATAGAAATGAGATAATATACCGTTCAGCGCGTTATGCCATATTTTAAAACAAGCATTGCAACGTATAGAAATGAAAGAACTGTTATATATGTAGTAACCGCCAATAAATGTATGACATAGCATTTATTTGATGAGTGTTCGTTTCATTGAGAAGGTTTTGTAAACATTTCGGTCTCTCTTTAGGTAAAACGAATGGCGTGATACCTTAAGTAAGGCTTGTATAATAAAATATCACTAATATATACATATATCACCGTTAAATACCGGTGTACAAAGGAAATCGGCCGGACGCCTTATCCTTCACCGTAATATAAAGGTGTGAGTATAGAAGGGACACCTTTGATTTTTGAGTAGATCTTGTTTAATGCTGTTATGTCTAAATCTGTAATAGCGTGTTGACTCAACAGGACACGGATCCAGACGTATTGATGCTAACCACACACACATACTAATTATTAGTTACGAAAGAAATTAAAACTTAGTTCAAAGATAGCTCAGTGCGTCTTAGAATTTTGAAATAGCGTGTTTAATGTGGCGAATGGTATTTGAGGGAGGTGTTGTAAGATAAGGCGGTAATTATACTCTCCACGGGGCTACACATCTCATAGTTCCTATCAATCTGATCATACCCCAGTGAAAGTTAACTAATACTATACTCACGGTGTCCAATGTGATAATGTTATGGAATTACACTTTTTTAAAAACTTTATTGTACTTCAGAAAGTTGTGATTCCTGCCGAAAAGGATTAAATTCGAACGATAATTATAAACGTAATATGATCAGACGATAAAAAGGTGAAATTTGGTAAAATAAAAAAAAATCTAAATGTATTTGGTGGTGGTGATATGGATTTCCAAAACCTTATAAAATCATTTTGCGTAAAACTATATCATACGGTGGCATGGGGTTGTTCGGGGCAGTTTACAAGCTGACAGCTTGCCGATAAGCATATCTGCTCACAAGTTAAAGTTATATGCTACATTCCTGTGACGAATATCTCATTTCTAAAAGATTTCCGGCAACCGATATCTCTTACTGAATCGAATTATTGAACTAATTTGATTAATTGATAGTGAATTTGAAAGGTAAATAATATTATGCAAATAGTTGAAAGTTTTTTTGGATGGTTTCAAATGAAATAGAAATACAAGAACAAACTCGTACACTTATCACAGACAAAGGTGTGAGGTTGTATGATTGTTTAACACTAAGAGATATTCTAGGTGCTAAGTAGAAATTGGTCAAAGGACCATATAAAATTGCTGGTCGTATCGTTGCTTAATTACGACCATGCAAAGGTGTGAAGTACACTCTAGAAAAGGAGAGCTTTTTCCAATACATTAAGTTATCACAACTTTTTATACCGTAATATGTTTTTTCTTATTTTCGCCTCCCGTACTAAAATGCTTAAAATGCTATAAAACAACACGGTTTCTTCTTTCTATTTTTTTTTATCTGACACCCTCTCCTAAAATAAAATGTAAATAGATGCATAAATCTATACAAAACGGGAAAACCGGTGTCATTTTATAAATCTAAACAAAACCGGAAAACTTGTGTCGATAGGAAATACACCCCCACCTTATTTGTCGGTCAAAACATCATATTTCAACCACAAAGACATTACAAAATACACGACCGGTTTATAATTGATGACCCACTGAGCAATGAATTTTCAGACCAATAAAAGGTTACGATCTATAGTTAACACAAGCAGGGAGCAGGCTCAAACGCATCAAGCACTGTCATTTTAGGGGATGAAGTTATGCTTCCTATCCGGGAAGTAAACCACTTTCCAGCTACAATATAGCCCGTGGGATATATCAGATACACCGTACTTACTACTAGACGTTATGTGAGGAAGTGATAGTGAATGGTAGTGATATGTATGTTAGTGATATGGATGGTAGTGATATGTATGGTAATGATATGGATAGTAATGATATGTATGGTGGTGATATGGATGGTAGTGATATGTATGGTAGTGATATGTATGGTGGTGATATGTATGGTAGTGATATGGATGGTGGTAGTGATATGTATGGTAGTGATATGTATCTACTAGACGTTATGTGAGGAAGTGATAGTGAATGGTAGTGATACGGATGGTAGTGATATGTATGGTAGGGATATGTATGGTAGTGATATGTGTGGTAGTGATATGTATGGTAGTGATATGTATGATAGTTATATTTATGGGTGTGATTTGGATGGTATTGGTATGTATGGTAGTGATATGTATGGTAGTGATATGGATGTTAATGATATGTATGGTAGTGATATGTATGGTAGTGACATGTATGGTAGTGATATGTATGGTAGTGATATGTATGGTAATGATATGTATGTTAGTGATATGGATGGGTGATATGTATGGTAGTGATATGTATGGTACTGATATGTATGGTAGTGATATGTATGATAGTTATATGTATTGTAGTGAAATGGATGGTAATGATATGTATGGTAGTGATATGAATGGTTGTGATATGTATGGTAGTGATATGTATGGTAGGGATATGTGTGGTAGTGGTATGTATGATAGTGGTATGTATGGTAGTGATATGTATGGTGGTGATATGTATGATAGTGATATGTATGGTAGTTATATGGATGGTAGTTATATGTATGGTAGTGATATGTATGGGAGTGACATGTATGGTGGTTATATGTATGGTAGTGATATGTATGGTAGTGACATGTATGGTAGTGATATGTATGGTAATGATATGGATAGTAATGATATGTATGGTGGTGATATGGATGGTAGTGATATGTATGGTAGTGATATATGGTAGTGATATGTATGATAGTGATATAGATGGTAGTGATATGTATGGTAGTGATATGTATCTACTAGACGTTATGTGAGGAAGTGATAGTGAATGGTAGTGATACGGATGGTAGTGATATGTATGGTAGTGATATGTATCTACTAGACGTTATGTGAGGAAGTGATAGTGAATGGTAGTGATACGGATGGTAGTGATATGTATGGTAGTGATATGTATATGTATGGTGGTGATATGTATGGTAGTGATATGTATGGTACTGATATGTATGGTATTGATATGTATGGTGGTGATATGTATGGTAGTTATATGGATGGTGGTGATATGGATGGTAATGATATGTATGGTAGTGATATGTATGGTGGTGACATGTATGGTAGTGATATGTATGGTAGTGATATGGATGGTAATGATATGTATGGTAGTGATATGTATGGTAGTTATATGGATGGTAGTGATGTGTATGGTGGTGATATGTATGGTAGTGATATGTATGATGGTGGATATGGATGGTAGTGATATGTATGGTAGTGATATATGTAGGGTAGTGATATGTGTGGTAGTGGTATGTATGGTAGTGATATGTATGGTAGTGATATGTGTGGTAGTGATATGTATGGTGGTGATATGTATGATAGTGATATGTATGGTAGTTATATGGATGGTAGTGATGTGTATGGTGGTGATATGTATGGTAGTGATATGGATGGTGGTGATATGTATGGTAGTGATACGTATGGCGGTGATATGTATGGTAATGATATGGATGGTACTGATATGTATGGTAGTGATATGTATGGTAGTTATATGTATGGTAGTGATATGTATGGTAGTGATATGTGTGGTAGTGGTATGTATGATAGTGATATGTATGGTAGTGATATGTATGGTGGTGATATGTATGGTAGTGATATGTGTGGTAGTGGTATGTATGATAGTGATATGTATGGGTAGTGATATGTATGGTAGTGATATGTATGGTAGTGATATGGATGTTAATGATATGTATGGTAGTGATATGTATGGTAGTGATATGTGTGGTAGTGATATGTATGGTGGTGATATATATGGTAGTTATATGGATGGTAATGATATGTATTGTAGTGATATGTATGGTGGTGATATGGATGGTAGTGATATGGATGGTACTGATATGTATGGTAGTGATCTGTAGGGTAGTGATATGTATGGTAGTGATATGGATGGTAATGATATGTATGGTAGTGATATGTATGGTAGTGTTTTGTATGGTAGTGATATGTATGGTGGTTATATGTATGGTAGTGATATGTATGGTGGTGATATGTATGGTAGTGCTATGTATGGTGGTGATATATATGGTAGTTATATGGATGGTAGTGATATGTATGGTAGTGATATGTATGGTGGTGATATGTATGGTAGTGATATGTATGGTAGTGATATGTATGGTAGTGATATGGATGGTGGTGATATGTATGGTAGTGATATGTATGGTGGTGACATGTATGGTAGTGATATGGATGGTAGTGATATGTATGGTAGTGATATGTATGGTATTGATATGTATGTTAGTGATATGGATGTTAGTGATATGGATGTTAGTGATATGGATGGTAGTGATATGTATGGTAGTGATATTTATGGTAGTGATATATATGGTATTGATATGTATGGTAGTGATATGTATGGTGGTGATATGTATGGTAGTGATATGTATGGTGGTGATATGTATGGGAGTGATATGTATGGTAGTGATATGTATGGTAATGATATGTATGTTAGTGATATGGATGTTAGTGATATGGATGGTAGTGATATGTATGGTAGTGATATTTATGGTAGTGATATGTATGGTGGTGATATGTATGGTAGTGATATGTATGGTAGTGATATGTATGGTAGTGATATGTATGGTAGTGATATGTATGTTAGTGATATGGATGGTAGTGATATGTATGGTAGTGGTATGTATGGTGGTGCTATGTATGGTCGTGATATGTATGGTGGTGATATGTATGGTAGTTATATGTTTGGTGGTGCTATGTATGAAAGTGATATATATGGTAGTTATATGGATGGTAATGATATGTATGGTAGTTATATGGATGGTAGTGATGTGTATGGTGGTGATATGTATGGTAGTGATATGTATGGTGGTGATATGTATGATAGTGATATGTATGGTAGTGATATGTATGGTAGTGATATGTATGATGGTGATATGTATGGTAGTGATATGGATGGTAGTGATCTGTATGGCAGTGATATAGATGGTAGTGATATGTATGGTAGTGATATGTATGGTAGTGATAAGTATGGGAGTGATATGGATGGTAGCTATATGGATGGTAGTGATATGCATGGTAGTGATATGTATGACAGTGATATGTATAGTAGTGATATGTATGGTAGTGATATGTATGGTAGTGATATGTATGGTAGTGATATGGATGGTAGTGAAATGTATGGTAGTGATATGTATGGTAGTTATATGGATGGTAGTTATATGGATGGAAGTGATATGTATGGTAGTTATATGTATGGTAGTGATATGTATGGTAGTTATAGGTATGGTGGTGATATGTATGATAGACATGGGAGTGCGGTCGGGGTACATTTGAGTATGGTGGTTATATGTATGGTAGTGATATGTATGATAGTGATATGTTGATATGTATGGTAGTGATATGGATGGTAGTGATATGTATGTTAGTGATATGGATGGTAGTGATATGTATGTTAGTGATATGGATGGTAGTGATATGTATGGTAGTTATATGTATGGTAGTGATATGTATGATAGACATGGGAGTGCGGTCGGCGTACATTTGACAACCGTTAATGCTTAACACAACATTATACTCTAATATTTATGATGTCTGCCAACTGTCCTGACATATTTTTTAGCATCCCTGTTAGCGTAGTGGAATTGCAGAATGTGTTTTCGAGTGTCTAAGTACACACCTGATAAAATTGATGTGAATAGGTCGTTTCGATCAAACCTTGCATCATCAGGGAATGAGGATTGTGCAAGTACTTGGCTTATTTTTATTAGTTGTCACCAGTTATCACATAAATATTTTCATGAAGTATATATAAATTTAAATACACGTTATTTCCTGAATTCCTTGTTAGTATCGTCTACCGCCACTTAACATGGAACTGTCTTAAAAGGATTATAATAGCTGTGAGAGTTCAACCTCCTTAGAAGGTAACAAGGCTGAGTTAATATCAACAAGAAAAGATATAAATAAAATCAGAAACAAGTGTGGAATCATACGCATGATCCATCACCGATAGGCCAGCACTACAAGTTATTACCCATCATATTAATGGTCTTACAGGGTTCAGATAGGAGGTCTTTTATAATTTCTTACAATAAAGAATTGCGAGCCGAGACAAGGTAGCGAAAGATTTTTGCTTCGCTTGTTGCGAGCCTGAATAAGGTAGCGAAAGGTTTTTGCTTCGGTTGTTGCGAGCCTGAATAAGGTAACGGAAGGTTTTTACTTCTGTTGTTGCCAGCCTGAATAATGTAGCGGAAGGTTTTTGCTTCGCTTGTTGCAAGCCTGAATAAGGTAGCGAAAGGTTTTTGCTTCGGTTGTTGTGAGCCTGAATAAGGTAGCGGAAGGTTTTTGCTTCTGTTGTTGCGAGTCTGAATAAGGTAGCGGAAGGTTTTTGCTTCGGTTGTTGCGAGCCTGAATAAGGTAGCAAAAGGTTTTTGCTTCGCTTGTTGCGAGCCTGAATAAGGTAGCGGGATGTTTTTGCTTCGATTGTTGTGAGCCTGAATAAGGTAGCGGAAGGTTTTTGCTTCTGTTGTTGCGGGTCTGAATAAGGTAGCGGAAGGTTTTTGCTTCGGTTGTTGCGAGCCTGAATAAGGTAGCGGAAGGTTTTTGCTTCGCTTGTTGCGAGCCTGAATAAGGCAGCGGAAGGTTTTTGCTTCGGTTTTTGCGAGCCTGAATAAGGTAGCGAAAGGTTTTTGCTTCGCTTGTTGCGAGCCTGAATAAGGTAGCAAAAGAATTTTGCTTCGCTTGTTGCGAGCCTGAATAAGGTAGCGGAAGGTTTTTGCTTCAGTTGTTGCGAGCCTGAATAAGGTAGCGGAAGGTTTTTGCTTCGGTTGTTGTGAGCCTGAATAAGGTAGCGGAAGGTTTTTGCTTAGGTTGTTTTCTATTAGGGGTTTGATGTTAGCAGCCGAACATTTCCCTTTATTAAGGCATATTGTCAACAACGCTAACGCCCATAGACAACTATTCACCCTGTTATCTTTGAGATAAAATGTGAGTGTTTAAGGTCCCGTTATCATTTGACTACAGGACTGAGGCTGGAAACTTAAACATTGAACATTGATTTACTGATTGTTATAAAATTGAATTGATAGGTAGGCATTTCGCGTATTACTGACCAATCACATTGCTTGCCCGTTAGAACATAGGTACATGCATGTATCTTAACTGTTTAAGATATAATGTTAATTTATTTGCATGCCTATTAAATATATTTGTTATTTAATTCTGTAATGGCAGTCTTTGAATTGCATATTTAAGATTATTACTTGCAAAAGATACTTCAGAAATGTCTTATTTCTTTTTTCTAACCATTGAAACACAAGTCTAGATACTTAATTTGTCATTTCCTCCTGAAAGGCTCATTGAACCTGATGCAGCCCCACCCCCCAGAAATCCCACTAGTCTGTATCTACTTAAGTTGTTGCTATTGCGTATACCTTAGGATGCAGCGGCATTTCCTGTCACATAAAACAAATGTGCATAGCTGGTCTGAAATATAACTGTCTGTACTCTATATCACATATTACTTTTATCATTTTTATTTCATGTAATTCTAAATAAATTAAAATTTCGTTTAAGGGTAATAAATATGACACAATTAAATGCATATGTTTCTGGTAGTGTTTATCCTGAAGTCTGTGTCACTTTCAAAATTTATGACACCACATAATGATGTATCGATAATAAAACTGCGTATTGATTTGTAAGGTATAACCTATATGACATTATATTTAATCTCCATATGTATATATGACACATCCAATGTAATACCTGTGTAACACCGGCATTCCTCACCTGTTCATCACAAACACAATTGTTTATACCTACCTGTGTACATAATTCCTGTTATGGTCTCACTGAGAAAATACTCCAAATATGTAAAATATGATGTGAAAGTCCACCGCTAACACTGTTTGATGTGTGTCACATCTGAGGATTCCTAAGAAGGGGGTCGAGAAAATATTTGTACATGTCGACTTAAAATGAGTGTAGACAGTCCACGACATGTTCTTTCATCTTGATTTGTACCGATCTGGATTATGAGCACTCGGGGGATGACGGGGGACGTGACCTGGATTGTCTGGTCTGTGATGGAGGAGGAGGTATTGACGATACCTTTTGGGTGGACAGATAACGTCTAACTGCCAATTACCTGATATGTGCAAAGCGTCTCGCAAAATTAACTTATTAACCTGTCAAGAGAGAAGATTTGAAACTGGTCATGATGTATACCGTTGTAAGGATTCGATGGGAGTAAGACAATGTGGTCAAGTCGAAACGAAAAACGATATTACAATCGAAAATAGCGTGGCACCAACACAAAAGGAACGAGAGAAAATTTTGAGATATGCAGCTTGTAACGCAGACAAAATCTTTTATTTGAAATGCCGTCTTGATCTTTTGACAGGAAATTATTTTATCTGAAGAAAGCAAGAGAAAAGCGAAGTG
Organism: Mizuhopecten yessoensis; assembly: GCF_002113885.1. NCBI lineage: Eukaryota > Metazoa > Mollusca > Bivalvia > Pectinida > Pectinidae > Mizuhopecten > Mizuhopecten yessoensis. The sequence continues at coordinate 94,865 of NW_018479984.1, read as the reverse complement.
TAATCAGAACCTAAATTCGACCTCAAAAATGATGAAATTTTGGCGAAGTGTCCAACAAAGCAAATATTTTTACAGATATCTTTGGAAAGTTCACGGCAACACGACCATGTATTCGTGAAGGATAAACGTCTTGTGATCCTAGGACAAAAAAACATAGTGACGTAACGGTCTCAAAAAGAACCAGGAAAGTAAATAGGAAACTACAGAAACTGTAACGATCATAGCAAAAACGAAGACATCTATATCGTACAGGAAAAATGGTAAAAATCATGATGACGACCATTAAACTTGTTTTTATTATTCATAATGACGTTTAGAAACTATATGAAGAATTTTATTTGCAGTGATTCAATCTTAGATAATTATTTTATTTTAGTATATTAAGTTAGTGTAGCAACTGTTTGAAAAAAATACATTAGAAAGAAAATCAAAGTTCTGTTGACATAATTAGATATTCCATTTGGAACGCTAATGTGTTGCAATTTATTGTCACGAATAAAAACGAAATACGTTTTTAGAAAACTGTTTGGATGTCTATCTCTGTATATACTACTGGAAAATAACTCGCTATTTCGCAAAAAGAATTTGATTTAAACCGAAAAGCATGGAATTGCAGTTTAATGTTAATTCGTTGTATAATATTAAGAACAAAGAAATGTCAATTTGTATATTGCCAATTTAGTTTTATCTGTTGTGGAAGATCGGTATTTTGTGCCTGAACATCAGTTTCCTAATATTAGACGGGTGATCCAATAACTTAAGGAAAGCAGTTATATCATCAAAATCATTATAACGCCGGGTGTTATTTACATTAAACGCTCTTTGAAGCTGTTGAGTAGACAGAGTAGGTTGATTGGAACAAAATGGAACAAAAAATAATTTGGGTCACACTGCCTCGGTAAAGCGTTTTTATCAATAAATTCTCATTATATCTACTACATGAGTTTTATTCCGAACATATGTTTTGGTACCTGTTCTGGTTAAGATATAACAAGCATTAATAAGAAAAGTAACGATGTTCTTGGTGAAGCAGGTACACACGAAAACTTTTCCAGCTGACGTTCTATCAGCAAAAGTTATAATTGTGTTACTGTGTAGTTGTTTTATTTCGCGGGTTTAATATTTCGCGGTTGTCCCAATAAGAAATAGTTCGCAAGGATTATTTCACGCAACATTGCCAGGTACAAATCGTGCTGTCCTTGGTGACCGCGAATATAGCGAACTAAAATGCTCAAATTGATTACCAACCATAAAGTTTTTATTTTTTATAATATATTTGGTTATTGCACGATGTGTTTATAATGACAGAAAAATATGAGGTACACAACTGTTATCTCAAATTATACCGAAGACAATTGTATTACATATTTACCATCTTTGGCATATCGGCAATGTATTTAAGTCGGATATCGAGAAAACAGTAAAACTTCCGCGGTCTCACCACCAACAGTCCTACAATGTACCAGCCTGAGAGTATTTTATAGGTATTTCTCTCGAAGTCCCATTTTGTCTCAAACGAAGCCGTAAATGCACGTATTTTAACTCGGTGAATTCAAATACCCAGATACCAGATTTCTATTTTTGGCATCTTGGATGCATTTTTTTCACTTTTGATTGATACGTTTGTATCACGTTTGATACGTGATTCAAGTATAGCGAATGTTTGATTATGTTTTCTAAGTTCATCATGTATGTTTCGTATTTGATGTAAAATGTACTTTTGACGCATCTTTGATGTATGTTTCGCCTTAATATGTCGGTGTAACCATGTTTGTTTCACGTTTGATGCAGAATTTATATTTAACGTATGTTTAATGCACGCGTTTATATCTTTCACGTCAGATTAATGTATGTTTCACATCAGATTGATTATCACGTTTAACGTATTTTTGTTAATGTATAGTATATGTACTTTTCCTGATTGAACTCTTGTGTACGTAGATCTATATTTTGCACATTAATTATGTTACGTTTTTTCAGTTTTTATACAGAAGTATTTTTTTACGTTTATGTATGTCCTGTATATTAACATTGTTTAACACTTGTCTGTTCTCGATTTTTGATTCATACCTTATGTAGGATCTATTTGTCAAGTCATATAACTTTCACAAAGAAACATGTGTCAATTGAAAACGATTTCTATCTCGGCGTTTTACATGTACAACAAAACATACTAACGAACTATTATTTAGTATCGGGAATTTAAGCTCATTCATAAATTAAGTGACTTATTGTATGTACTATATTTGTGGTAAAGTTCATGCTTAGTCTTAATGAGTGACTGGATATCATACATTTGTCAGTATTAAGTTTCTTAATGAGTGACTAGATATTATATATTTGTATGTGTTAAGTTTCTTAATGAGTGACTAGATATTATATATTTGTCTGTGTTAAGTTTCTTGATGAGTGAAAAGATATGATATTTGTCAGTGTTATGTTTCTTGAAGAGTAGCTAGATGTGATATATTTGTCAGTGTTATGTTTCGTTGTCAGTGTTATGTTTCTTGAAGAGTGGCTAGATGTGATATATTTGTCAGTGTTATGTTTCGTTGTCAGTGTTATGTTTCTTGATGAGTGACTAGATATGATATATTTGTCAGTGTTATGTTTCGTTGTCAGTGTTATGTTTCTTGAAGAGTGGCTAGATGTGATATATTTGTCAGTGTTAAGTTTCTTGATGAGTGACTAGATATGATATATTTGTCAGATTTAAGGTTCATGAAAGGCCTTGGTGAGTCATTTTACATGGTATGCATGTTTGTCTTTGCTCTGGTGTAAACTTGATTCTTTCGATACAAAAAAAACCCAATTCCATGTTGTGCGGATATATGTTTACAGCATAGAATCTGAATGATGATATTTGAATAATAATAATTAGCCCTTAAATGATAAAAGCACAATTAAACACTTTAGTATTAAAAAATATCAGATCAAGGCCTAATAACGTACATTTACACTAAGGAGATTGTGTGCGATCTAGACTTTTCAACACACTTTTACATTATTACAAAACATTTGATATAGCGCCCTATCTAGCTAACATAAGCCACTCTAAAGCACTTAACAATACATATATATATATACAATTAATACACTTATATACATTAATCAATACAATTTTTGAGGACTTCGCAGGAGCTGCCGTATCAGGCGTTAACTACTAGTCCTATGTCATTCGGCTGATATTTCCCTATGTGCGTATGCCTGTGTGTGTGCTGGAGATGTAATTTGTTCTGTTTGTTGTGGGACTGAGCTTCCAACGGCATCATCTATAGTGCCAACACACTTGAATGCTACAGCACAGATACCGCAACATCCGCCCCAGACTAATTTATACTCCACTTGGGTTGTTGGATTTGTGTGGGCAGGAGAAAAACAATCTCTGAATATCCATGCGTACGCCGACTTCGGGGATCGAACCCCGGCCGGCTTCGTTGAATGCCAGAGTGTTAACCACTCGACCAATCCGCCCAGTATTATATCGTGTTTAATTTCTAATAAAAGCCCAGCTGATTTAGAAATAAATTTGATAAGATGTATAATTAAGAAAACAACTTAAGACGTGATAGAAGAAATTAACATTATAAAGCCGTTTGAGATCTAGGCTAACTGAAAACTGTTTGTTAAAATAAAACCATGTGAGATTTTTTTTTTTTTTACTATTAACATTATAAGATATGAACTATCTAATAAACACTTAACATTACAAAACCGTGAGATATTTGTTAATTAAAAACATTAACAGAACAAAACGTGAGAGATCTGGTTATAATAAAACTTTATGTTAAGGAACTGCGTGAAACGTATGCCCAGAAAAACATATCTTCACTATTGAACTGTTGAAGACTATGGTGTAATATAACTATAGCAGCATTCAACCATGTAATATCTATTTGTAATAAAACAATAACAATATAAAACGATGTAAGATCTATTTGTAATAAAACAATAACAGTATAAAACCGCGTAAGATCTATTTGTAATGAACCAATAACAGTATAAAACTGCGTAAGATATATTTGTAATAAACCAATAACAATATAAAACCGTGTAAGATCTATTTGTAATAAACCAATGACAGTATAACACCGTGTAAGATCTATTTGTAATAAACCCATGACAATATAAAACCGTGTAGGATCTATTTGTAATAAACCAATGACAATATAAAACCGTGTAAGATATATTTGTAATAAACCAAGGACAATATAAAACGATGTAAGATCTATTTCAAATAAACCAATGACAATATAAAACCGCGTAAGATCTACTTGTAATAAACCAATGACAGTAAAAAACGGTGAAAGATCTATTAGTAATAAACCAATGACAGTATAACAGCGTGTAAGATCTATTTGTAATAAACCAATAACAGTAAAAAAACGCGTAAGATCTTTTAATAATAAACCAATAACAGTATAAATCCGCGTAAGATCTGTTTGTAATAAACCAATAACAATATAAAACCATGCAAGATCTATTTGTAATAAACCAATAAAAATATAAAACCGTGCAAGATCTATTTGTAAAAAACCAATAACAATATAAAACCGTGTAAGATATATTTGTAATAAACCAAGGACAATATAAAACCGTGCAAGATCTATTTGTAAAAAACCAATAACAATATAAAACCGTGTAAGATCTAGTTGTAATAAACCAAGGACAATATAAAACCGTATAAGATCTATTTGTAATAAACCAATGACAATATAAAACCGTGAAAGATCTATTTGTTATAAATCAATGACAATATAAAACCGTGTAAGATATATTTGTAATAAACCAAGGACAATATAAAACCGTATAAGATCTATTTGTAATAAACCAATGACAGTATAAAACGGTGAAAGATCTATTTGTAATAAACCAATAACAGTATCACACCGCGTAAGATCTATTTGTAATAAACCAATAACAGTATAAAACCGCGTAAGATCTGTTTGTAATAAACCAATAACAATATAAAACGGTGTAAGATCTATTTGTAATAAACCAAGGACAATATAAAACCGTATAAGATCTATTTGTAATAAACCAATGACAGTAAAAAACGGTGAAAGATCTATTAGTAATAAACCAATGACAGTATAACACCGTGTAAGATCTATTTGTAATAAACCAATGACAATATAAAACCGAGTAAGATCTATTTGTAATAAACCAATGACAATATAAAACCGAGTAAGATCTATTTGTAATAAACCAATGACAGTAAAAAACGGGGAAAGATCTATTTGTAATAAACCAATAAAAGTATAAAACCGTGTAAGATCTATTTGTAATAAACCAATAACAGTAAAAAACCGCGTAAGATCTTTTAATAATAAATCAATAACACCTTTAAACTGTGAACGATCTGTTCGTAATAGAAATTGCAGTATAAAACCGAATACGATTTTTTTGTGATAAAACAATTACAGTATAAGTCCATGTAAGATTTATTCGTTATAACATAGTTACAGTTTATAACTGTGTAACTATACTCGTTATAAAAATTGCAGTATAAAACAGTTCCTTATTTCCACACGTTGGTTTTATTTGTAATACGTGTATTAATCCGTATATGACTTGCCTATACTTTGTTTGGGAACCAGCCCTACTCTATACCTTGATGCAGAAATAACGTGTATAAATCCGTATCTGCCTTGCCGATACCTTGTTTTGGAACAAGCCCTTTTCTATACCTTGTTTTGGAACCAGCCCTACTCTATACCTTGATGCAGGAATAACGTGTATAAATACGTATCTACCTTGCCTATAACTTGTTTGGGAGCCAGCCTTTCTCTATACCTTGATGTAGGGCTAGCGTGCCACTGTGGGCGGTACAACCCGAGCCGGGCTCCTTTGATCTTGTCCCGATGAGTGTAGAGTTGTAGAGACATCAGGTCCCCTCTTTACCACCAGACCCTTTGTGACAGCGCTCAATAAACCCCAAATCAACCAGTGAAGTCAGGTGAAAAAATTCATGCTTGTGTTATGTTCAACGTCTTGGATTTTAAAAAAACCTGAAAGACCACTTACACCACTTGGCGTTTCATAGCTTGCCAACATGTACATTGGATTTGCTTTGAAATTTAATGCGGACACGAAGAACAGTCTATGGAAATTATTATGTTAGAGGCGACAAGGTTGTATAAACTACGTCAGTCTTATGCCGTACATTCAGTTACACAGTTTTATTTGCCATGAAATTGAAATATAGCTTCAAATCAACTCATATTCATAGCTTTAGACATTCTACCGTCTTGTAAATTATTTGTATTCGAATGATATTTTAACAAAAATACACGATATTTTACCTATCAATATTCTGAACTTCCCAAAATTTAATTAAGAAAACATAAGTATGAAAGTAATCTGTAGAGTCTAGGTATATCATGTCAATCACACTCTGTAATGATTTATGTAACCTCATATTTTATAAACGATTTATTTTCTCTTCGTGAGGTGTCTTTTATATATAAGTAAGTGAAAATTTATCAAGGAAAAAGTACAATGAAAACAATAACAATCCACAATATCACTACAAAAGGACAAAATATAACACAGCATATCATCTACCTACATGGAAAAAGACCACATGGTCAACACACAAAGGTAAAATATATTTCAGAGTCAAAACACAAGGGAAACATATACCACACAACTGTACAAAATATAGCACAGGATTAATATAAAATGGCAAAATATATGTCAGGGTCAAAACACAAGGATAAAATATACCATACACCTGGACTAGGTGTATCACATGGTCAAAACACAAGGATAAAATACACAGGGTCAAATCACAAGGACAAAATGTATCACAGGGTTAACTAACAAGAGTTAAATATACCATACACCTGGACAAAATATATCACAGGATCAGTTTACAAGGACATAATATACCTTACACCTGGACAAAATATATCACAGGTTCAATTTACAAGGACATAATATACCTTACCCCTGGACAAAATATATCACAGGATCAATTTACACGGACATAATATACCTTACACCTGGACAAAATGTATCACAGGATCAAATTACAAGGACATAATATTCCTTACACCTGGACAAAATATATCACAGGATTAATTTACAAGGACATAATATACCTTACACCGGGACAAAATAGATCACAGGATCAATTTACAAGGACATAATATGCCTTACACCTGGACAAAATATATCACAGGAAAAATTTGCAAGGACATAATATACCTTACACCTGGACAAACTATATCACAGGATCAATTTACAAGGACATAATATGCCTTACACCTGGACAAAATATATCACAGGTTCAATTTACAAGGACATAATATACCTTACACCGGGACAAAATAGATCACAGGATCAATTTACAAGGACATAATATTCCTTACACCTGGACAAAATATATCACAGGTTCAATTTACAAGGACATAATATACCTTACACCGGGACAAAATATATCACAGGATCAATTTACACGGACATAATATACCTTACACCTGGACAAAATGTATCACAGGATCAAATTACAAGGACATAATATTCCTTACACCTGGACAAAATATGTCACAGGATCAATTTACAAGGACATAATATTCCTTACACCTGGACAAAATATATCACAGGTTCAATTTACAAGGACATAATATACCTTACATCTGGACAAAATATATCACAGGATCAATTTACAAAGACATGATATACCTTACTCCTGGACAAAAGATATCACAGGATCAATTTACAAGGACATAAAATACCTTACACCTGAACAAAATGTATCACAGGATCAATTTACAAGGACATAATATCCCTTACACCTGGACAAAATATATCACAGGATCAATTTACACGGACATAATATACCTTACACCTGGACAAAATGTATCACAGGATCAATTTACAAGGACATAAAATACCTTACACCTGAACAAAATGTATCACAGGATCAATTTACAAGGACATAAAATACCTTACACCTGAACAAAATGTATCACAGGATCAATTTACAAGGACATAATATACCTTACACCTGAACAAAATGTATCACAGGATCAAATTACAAGGACATAATATACCTTACACCTGGACAAAATATATCACAGGATCAATTCACAAGGACATAATATACCTTACACCTGGACAAACTATATCACAGGATCAATTTACAAGGACATAATATACCTTACACCTGGACAAAATTATATCACAGGGTTAAATCACAAGAATCAAATATACCATACACCTGGACAAAACATATTACGTGATCATTACTAGACTGGCTACCAGCCCCTAAGTTTAATGAAGATTTTCGCAGCTGCATTTTACTACTAACTTATCTCCCCCTAGTTTAAAACTCTATAATCAGACATCCAAGTGATCAAAATGTTTTGAGTTAAACTTTTTCTTACTAGTTCAATATTCTAGAGACAGTGGTCAGTCTAGATCAATACACAAGGACAAAATATACCATTCACCTGGACAAAACATATTACAAGGTCAACACACTAGTGCGAAATCTACCACACACCTGGACAAAACGCATCACAGGACCAAAACACAAGGACAAAATAAACCATAGCGTCCACACGCATGGACACAATCTACCACAGGTCTGACATATATACACCACAGAATTTTTCTATTTCACCTGATCAGTTAAAGTAATTGCTTTTAGTGTAATTTTCTGCAAATCAGTTGTCAAAGGTCATCATTCTGTCCTGAGGTTTAAGTGAACTTTTTCATACTAATGTTCATACTTTCAACATACTTTTCTATCGAAATAACTGCTCGCTAGCCTGCTATCTAGAGATGAACCTAGTATATATCAAAAAGTGATTTGCCTTTAGGCTTTTAGTATACCTTAACCTGTTATGGGTGATACTTTTCCGCTAAAATGTGTGATGATATCTTTAGAATTCACAACTTTGAACATCAGATATGTAATTCATTAGTGAGATGTCAACTAGCTTGACGATATCAACACTAGCGTCGATATAGTTTAGTTATGTGTGTATATTTAAAGGGGATCGCTTTACAGGCTGGTTATATTCACAGTAAATGGTTTCCTTGACCATGCGTACAGTGTCATACACACCATCACTCAATCACCTGTTTATTACTTCTCATTTCACGTGACCTCAGAAAGTGGCTACCTTCGTCAGCTACTAGTCCGTTGATGTCTTTATCAAGAGGCCACAGGTGCGAAAACCAACGAGCATTAAACCTCGATTGGTGAAACACAACCTTTGGATGCACAACAAGGACAGTTGTAAATGTTACATGTATACATGTATACATTATGTACATTTACAACCAATTGAAGCTAGTAAAATAAAATAACGTAGATTATAAATAAATTGTATATAATTTCAATACTAAGATCTGTAATAATATGTAATATTCTATAAATGTTCCGGTCGTTATCAATGTTGGTATTAAGTATACTTAATCATATTGGTATTTATTACACCTAATCTTGTTAATGATTATTATATACACATTAAGTACAACTGATCATATTCCAAAAAGTGAAGTCACTTTATACATTTCCGGTAACTTAACATCAGTCTATGAGCAATGATGACGTACATTTCTGTCAACGTCCCAAATGTTTATTTTATGGGTCTTTCTTTACGTCCACTGACCTTCGCCTCGTTTTGATGGGGTGATGCATTCGCTTACAAGTACGCTGTAAATGTTTCCAAAATCCTCTGAATCATACGGCGATATCCTACCTGTCATATCACTGTTCCTATCTCGTGTAACGCCTTCTCTCATCGCTTTGTATTTACAAGTAATGCTCCTGTAATCGTCAACATAAATCGTCTCAAACGGTGTACCTAACCTGACGGTCAAACTTGCATCAGTGCATCAAAAGGCAAATAATGCAACATATATCATATACATAACTGATATCAGTACTAAAATCCAAAGCTTAAACAATCTGTGATTCATAGTAAGAACGTAAAAAAACCCCACAAGAAGTCATATATCTAAGCTGGATAAGATTCTCCGTCTTAACCTGAATTAGAAATATTAGCGTGTATTTAGTACAGAGCAGAATCGTACTGATGACTGACCGAAAACAGAGGAAATCATTTTGTTATAATAGTTACTTTTTTACCTTGATTCACAGTTTCATTGTTAGCGGATGTACGACAATTTGCTGTACAATATATAAATATGACAAATAATTATAGATAATAAAGCCCTTTCCAGTCACATCGTAAATCTAAATCATGTACGTTTTTTTATGGATTGATCGACTTTCATCATAAGAAAGAATGGATACGAGTTTTAAAAATCTTTTTTACCCTTTTTTTTATTTTCCTTAGTTAGATAACACACTTTGTCACAGAATGAAAAGAAAATATGTCGCCATAATTGACATTGTTCACTGTGGCAATATGACGTCATTGTAGTGTTACATATGGCGCTACAGTTTGATAACATGTGTTATATTTCGAATATTGAAAAAGTCGTATCATTACACTGAGATAAAGATCAATCGGAAATTGTTTGTGACATTTCTCACATTATTGACGAGATCATAAGGACAATTGTTTTCTGGAATAATTGAAATGAACATACAGTGGCAATTTCCACTGTATTGTATATAGGATACTCTCATTTATTCTTAATCATCTAGTTATATTTTGTTTAACCTTTTGTCGAAATAGGACTTGATTGACTTTTTTCTCTTCTTTTGTGATAATGTAATTTAGGTAAACTCGATACCATAATAAAGGTGAATATAGAAAACTTTTAAGATTATTGTACGTAAAAGGAGCCATGATTTATATCACTGGAATACTAGCCCCGTGCACCTAGATCCAACATATAGCGGAACATGTAATGGATGACAAGCATTCCTTTTTTACAGTATGATATGCCTGTTTATAGTTTACACGTAACAATATTTAATGAACATCTATCATAACTGTTAGAAATATACTGATTTGCACTAAGGAACATATATGTAACTGATTATACTTTGAATTTTAATTCAAGACACGGTGTAAAAAAAACATATATTCTACAAATGACACACACTAAAGTTTTGATATTTTATATATATCAGTAAGCATTAACTTTAGTATTCATTTTACATTCATGTCATAATTAAAAGGAAAATTAAAAGATAAACCAAATTGCAACAAAAATGGCCCGTTTATGAAATATTTCAAAGTGAACGGTTACGGTATTTTAAGTAGAAGGAAAGTTTTAGAAAAACAGTTAAAAGCTGACTACAGCCTTTATAATTACTCAACGTACGTTTACGGAATGTGATATGGCAAATGTTCTAAAGTGATGACTGATATACGTTTGTTTGTCTATATGTTGGCTTAATCCAAATTAAAACTGCCCAAGCAATGAGACAAAGTAAACTTTGAACATTGACACCTAATGGACACGTCACAGGAACACAATACAAAATACACATACAAATAAAATTACCGTATTCAAAGGCTTGTTGCTGGAATAGCCCACGGATACATTTTGCAATAACCTTTCAATGTATGTGTATATATTCAAAGGAAACCAATATTATCAAGTAGTATTGGCAATCACAGAGAGCAATAAATACTGTAAAGATTGTTGGGCATCGACTGTTTATATTTCTGTTGAGTGGAGTAATACCCTAGCTATCATATCTTACTTGACAGTGCTTAGGTGACAGATCGACGGACCTAGATTAACTTTAACTATCATTGTAAGGCGAACAGAAATAAAAAGGCATGCTTGACTTGGCTGATAAACATGCATTTGAGGTGAGCGATATATGATATGTAGGTATGTTTACTCTGCCTGGTACCAGCAATGTAACTACAGAGGACCCAAGCGTATCTCACACTATCTTGTTGGATACACACCAGGGGGAGGCAACTTGTGCTCAATTAAGCGTGACTTCCAATGATAATTTGACGCCGAGAGGACGTTTTTGAACCAGCCTACCTGTCAGTGTTTAAACCAATCAAACATGATCATTTCATAAAGACGGACAGGTTAGCAGTGTAACAGATTGCCTCTGTCTGTTTCAGTTCGGACCATGTGGGGATCGAGGCGTTACTCCAGTTCTATTACTGTTGTACCGGGTTTTATTTTTGGATCCTTATGATATTATGATTATATCGTGTTAGATAGTTTGTAGTATTCAGAATTGGATTTGTACAAATGCACTAATCAGTGTTGTAGTCGTGTTAGTTAATACACCCGGAGTTCTCCAGAGAGGGTTGTCGCATGACCTGAGAATGTCTACAGATACAGAAGATAATGGGAGCTAGCAGACACACCAAGTTCTTGCTGGGAATACTCTACCTCTCCTATTGTGTGTACGGAAATTTCTTGTGAGTAATTGGGAGACATTTTTATTTTATGCAATTTTTTTTAATATCATTTATGACTGAATATGAAAACTATAGGTGGTATACATTATCTGAAGTTCCACCGCTCTCAAACGCGAGTGATAACATTCCCAGATGTACAGATAGGCTCGTAGGATATGATCATTGTTTTGTTGTAAAAAGATCCCATTTGTGTAGGAAGATCTTGTCGTAGCTCCCCCATGTATAGCTATCTATTTCATTTTTGCCCATTCTTTGACTGTTCAAGCAATCACAGACTGTCAGGACGAGTTAGCAAGAAGGCATCTTTAAAACTCAATGGTTCTAATTAAGACGGAGTGGATATAATTAAATCAGGGTTAGACACGAGGTATCGTTACCCGCTAGTTATTTGGTGAGGAGAGCTTTGTTCTAAACCAGCGTTTACTGCATATCGGGTTACTCTATTAAATAAATACTTTGCTCTCAAAGTGCTATACCACCTAGAGTTGGGGTATTTAAATAAATAATAGGTGTTTGCAAAATACCCGTCCATGAGTGACTTTTACACCGACACTATAGTCACGCATCTACTGATCCCGCGATCCCATTTCAGGTTAATTTGCAAACTGCAAAAAGTATTTAAAATTGAGTTTATCCTCTTAACGACATTAATTGCCGACCACCTGAACATGTATAATAATAGTTCTGCTGTATATTTAAAAAGGATGACTTCCGAGCATACTCTGCAACAATGTCATAAAAAACATGTAGGGTTTATGTGTAAATTATTATTTGAGAAACTTCAAGAGCCTACTTCAAATATTCAAATATAAATAACACCTTGTAGAAATGATACCGTGAGATGTAACATGAATAAAAGTGATAAAACTGGGGCGGATAACGATAAACCTGTGTTATACAAAAATATGCAGACATTTAAACGAAAGCAGACAAATATAGAACTAGGGCGAATCAAGTATACAAGGACAATTATGATATATTAGAGACGAATACATAACTTATAGATTGTTATCTTATAATGTACCTACACTCGTACGAGCATTGCATATGTTGAAATTAGCTATGGCCTCAGCTTGACCACAGGCGGTCAGTGTGAACACTGAGACGTCTAGTGGTTTACTTGTCACTCTGACACACATTTCAGGATAATTTGAAATTACCTATTCACATGTAACGTACTGTATTAACAGGGATTGAAACAAATAACTAGAGCTGAACTGTGGGATCATATGTGCCGGTAGATGTCACTCAAATATCACTCTAGTATTGTATTGAAGGGTGGACTGATAACAGGAAATAATAGGCCTCAGCATATGATGTCAGTATATGTCTATATTTCTGAAATAATTAATCATTAAATAATTCACAAACCCTGTCAGTTAAATATATCAACTCATATATTTAAATAACTGGATATTTTTTGTTTCAAGCTACAAAAATACTACAGGTAATGTTGTAAAATTGTTTGATCTAAAATTCCAACAGATTCTATTCTTATAATTCAATTTAAATATTTGTTTTTATTTAACGAATTTTAAGTGTATGAACAAGTATGTCTACAAGTGCGATGTTAAACTTATTAAGTTCGTAGATATTTCTGGATAGTCCTACAGACGTAAGGACAAGGTGGTATGTTAACTTCGCGTGATAGGTCCCCGACCGACATGGCATTGTTGTCTGTCTGATACTAGCTAGCGTGTGGAACTCGTCACTACTCTAACATGACCCTCGTAACACTGAGTAACCACTTGACAATACTGATTTAATACTCAAGTGTTGAACATGCCAAATCACACTAAATTTTAAACCTTTGAAGTTAACTCCTTAAAGTATAGAAATTAAGAGGAGGATGAAATAAGACGCGTTGATCACGACACAGTAAAAATAAGACTGGAATTGTTTGTGACATTTCTCACATTATCACAGAGATCACCCACAGAGCTGCGTAAGCTATGTTAAACGGTGTAGGTAGAGTACAATATCAAAACTGAACCTGCAAAGAAATTAAATAAGTTATTAATTAATTTTTGTTTAAATAAAAAAAAACAGGGAGAGTTGTTCGATATATTTATATGTCATTTTGTATGATAGATACTACTTTGTATCAGTATATACTGGGTATATTGTGAATTCTAGGCAGAAGATACACCTTGTAGATAAACGCTAACAGGGCTGTGTTGCCATAGACCGGGATTTACGTGATATTTACCAACATAAACTTATGTGTATGTTCCTTACTCTCCTCTTACACACTATAATATGTTCTTCAATCAGGTCATAACAACGAATGGTTCTGATAACAATCTGGAGATATTGTCATCAGACGGGAGAAGAGTACCGTGTTTGTTTGAGACAGGAAATTTGAAACTACCAGCACTGTAGATATATTTAAGTGAAGTAATTTAAAATTGTGTTATTGACAGTGTTACTTTTACAATCATACGCATTTTCTAGGAAGTGGTCTGGCGCCTCTACCATCTATTAGAGTAAAACGTTCACCACCAACCGATATTTACTTTAGATAACATTTACCACAAAACAAAATATTTGAAATATATCTTTAAAATTTTTGAATTTAAATCATTTTAATCTGTAATTGCTCCTCGTAAAATAAAAGTAATTGTCGGAAGATTTGACAGATAGGAGATAAAATCAACCTACACATAAAAATGTGTTTTAACAATTTTCAAAATCGGAATTTGATTAACAAATTTTAGGAGTGCCGCTGATGATATGTTGTAGGTGTGATAAGGTACATATTTTATAGATGCGTGAGAATCACTTTATCGCCTGGCTGCCATTCTAGAAGCCGGCAACATTAACATGTTATATACATTTTACCTATAAGTAAAGATGTCTCGTCTTAGATACCAATCTGTATAGATAAGATGTATATGTTTATGCTGCGTCCCATGTCGTACGAAGAATGTCGCCTATTTGTTACGTTTGCAATGAAGTTAAAGCAAGGCTTACTGACCCTTTACCTATCTCTCACGTTCATCTATAGAGTTTTATTATCGATGAAATTGGTCACCATTATTTGTCAGTGTAACGATTTAGTGATGTCATCTCTAGACTGCACTTCACGGTATATTACATTAGAGTTAGGGGATGAGTAAGGAGTGATTATACTTCCTGTTGTTAACCGGGTATGATTGTATCACATTTGCGTCTGAATTATTTATTTACATCCAGTTTATGGTCTCTGAACAAATTGCATTACACGCGTTTAGTACCATGAACACATATCTCCCTAAACGTGAATAAGATTTGGTGGTTAGATTGATATATGTCTCCGGGGGAACCAGTTAGGAGCTTATAATTAGGCATGTTTGCTACGATGACAGTATCGATTCTCACGCTCATCAAGGGCCTCACAGTGCTCTTGGTGTACACCTGGTAAGTTGAAAGTTTGTGTTCTCAATTCTTTAAATCTGATTCGATAAATTTAAGTACAGTTTTATTTTATAAGGACTTCAACTTCGGTTTAATAATTCAATTGAATCATTCTGTTATATGATTTAATTGATATTACTTTTGGTGAAATAATATTAACGTCACTTTAAACATATAGTATGTTTACTCTGTTATCGTCGATTCTAATCATGATTAGATTTATTTTATTATAAGAATTTTATTATTATATTTAGGAGTTTACTGCAACTATTATCACATGGACAAATTTAAGCCATAACATGAACTTAGTTGGAGAAAAATATTATTGAGTTTTCATAGAATTTTGTTTTAGGAACATAGATATCTTGAGTGCCGAAGTCGAGATTTTGGTCCAAAGATGTTTATGGATATATATAATATCAATACGATATCTCGAATAAGTTAATTTGAGATATTTTCGTAGTCAATACAACGTCGACATTGCGAAGTTTACCCGTGTAGGTTTTTACATGGTATTGACGCCACTCTGACTTTACTAGGAATATATTTGACATGTTATTCGTTCTCATAGAGCAAATCATGTTTCGCTATTATTTATAATAATATGAATTGACAGATTTTTATACATTTGATTTCAGGACATATTTAACATGTAAATATACCTTTTACGACTTGTACATAAATGTAATATATATATATATTACATGCTATATTAACATTGACTGTTAGGTGGAACGTCCGAGGTCCGGGCACTTTTGTTACTGTATACAATGATCCCCTTTGATACTTTACCCGTATGTCTTAGACAAATCATCTCATTCGTTCTGATACAAAAAATTATTGTTGACATTCGGATCGTGAACATTAGCTATTGTTATTTACGTTCACGAAATGTTTTCAGATGCTAGACCTTTTTAATATTGTTAAGACATGTAGATAACAATGTAATTACATGTAGTAGAATTAACGTTCCATGTAACAGTATGATAATAGGTCTTAAACATATTTTTACCCATAATTGTCTCCAATATTTCTTCCTTAAACCAAGCATTTACCTTACAATGTGATGTAAGAAATATTTCTTACACATTTATGAATTATGAAACAATCGTAAGTAACAGTCTTTCAGTAAACTCATTTTATCAAGTCTAGTATACGCACTGGGAATTCAATTGTAAATACCTTTAGCAATGGATAAGGAAACTAATATCAGCTTCACCTTTTTCAAAACTGCAGATCAATCTGTATTAGAATTTGTCTGCGTAATGATGTCATTAACATATTGTTATATATCTGGATTATTTAAGCATAAACAATTCTCATTGGTTTCTTCGTCATTAAAAAACAATAAAATGATACAACAATATGTCACTGTTTGATTAGCATATTCCTGATTGTTTGTGTTTTGTTTTTCCAGGGCACTTTCGCAGGTCGTGGCCCTCCGTGCTAACATCATCTGTAATAAGATTCCAGGACTAGCACCAAAACAGCGGTCTATATGTAGGAAAAGACCAGACGCTATTGTCACTATTGGGGAGGGAGTACAGATGGGCATGAAGGAGTGTCGTCATCAATTTAGAAACAATCGTTGGAACTGCTCTAGTATAGGAACAGACTACAACATGTTTGGGAATACCCATCCTGTAGGTGAGTACAAAAGGAATAGAAGACTTCCCCTTAACAGTTATTGTCAACCTTGAAACTGTTTCCAAGATTGTCTTGTTGGATTTAGAAGTTTTGGTTTTATTTTGTTTAACGTCCTATCAACACCTTAGATAGTTTTAGGACGTCGATGGACAAATATAGGTAATAAATATAGGTAATATCGCAGATATGTTCTTTACGTTCGGAACATTTTTGGAATTGAAATCTTTGAAAAGAATCACGTTTTTTTCTTTTATTTGGGATTAGCTTGGAAATATTGAACTTCAAAATTGCGTATAGCGATTTGCTTTGTTTATTTTACAATCCATAAAAGTGCAAACAATTTCGATGTCTTTCCCGTATTAACATTGGTAATTTCGCTTAAAAATATCTTTTACCACAAAATCACTTTTTTTTTCTGTTTATAATTTATTTATCAGTGTTCTTCGATTAGCATTTTGCCAAACCACATCTATACGTCAATACTTACATCAAACAAGGAGGCTGTATGACAAGGTTTAACAGTTCAGCAGAAATACCAACTATCAATATACTGTAAAATAAACCTAAAACTGTATGTCATATAACGTCCCTTAATATAACCGAATCTATGTATTGAACCGGTTCATTAAACTTTGTTACGCATCTGTTTAAAAGTAAGAAGTGCCTATTCCTCGTATTCCACAATCCACCTACCTACAAATATAACATAGCAATACCTAGCACAGTGAAGGTTACATATGTACATATTGAAACGATATCTTATTTAGAATTGTAACATTGTCCTTTGTGATCATAATGACGTTTGCATCATAAATTGATATACATATTGAAGCCATCATCAATATCAGCTATCTTTGCATTTAAGCTGGAGTTGGTTTGCTTCAAACGTAGACATACTTATATTTTGTTTGATCACTGCAAATGCGTTATATTTCTGTTTAGACTACAGAGATAAACTGGTAAATAACAGGTTAGTTTAATCTGTACAAATTCTTCAATATATTTACGTATCCCAGACTCCTTAACCTAAAGGATCGATGTTATATCCACAGGACACCTATCATAGAACGCATTATCCAATTAAAAGACATAGAAATTATTTTGCTGCTCATTTCAAGTATCTTCTTAACATTATTTTTTGTAACATGGCGACTGCTTATCAGCATACTTTATCGAAAATTACGTGGTGTAAATAATAGGATAAATATCATGATATTTATCGGGGTCTGTTTAATCCGTACTCTTAAAACAAAAAGGGAAAGTTTAAATTGTAAATATATTTGGTCATATATGTGTTTCGTTAACAATGAAATCCATTTGAGAAAGGATTATACATCACAGCCAGTTAAGTGTTAATAACCTTTTTACAATACATACTAACCAACATGAAGAAAGTCATAACAAAAGAAAGAAAATGATATCAAGCTTAAACACTACGACAAGCACTGTTATGTTTTACACAGAGTATGCGCTGTCTCCCATAGTCAAGTACTCATTAAAACTAATTTTATTACATACTCAAGTTGGTATGTAGTTTAAGGATAACAAAGGTTTTTCACGTGATAACATTGGGACGTAAAACAAAATACTGATATGGCGTTATAATTTACGACAAACGCAGATTTATGATGGTTCTATTCTTACATTGGGCAAAATGTGCACGTAATTTTAACATTTCGTGACCCAAAGCGGTAAAATACAATGAAAAGAATTTCTATGATCAGTTGTTATTAAAAATACCTTCATTCTTTATATATTGTTTTCTAGGTGACAAACATTGATACTAATGATATAAATTATTTATCAATGCAAGAATTTCTTACCGTATATATCCAAATAATCTTATGTCTTTAGTCTTTAGCGTGGCGCTACATGAGATTTCTTTTATAAAAGCATCATCGATACGAAACTTATTAGTCTGAATCCTGTTTTAAGTAGGAGAAGCATAAATTAGTGTATTGTTGTGCTAATCTTCTTTATGTGTCTATTTGTAATCCATATAAATATAATATATTTGTAATGCAGTGGTATTACTGTTGCACTCGTTTCTATTATAAGGAAAGTGTGAAATGATATGAAGATGAAGATACTTTGAGAAGATCAATACATATTTTTGTGAGAGCAGAGCGAACCATTATAAAACTGTATATAGCCTGCTGGTGTGATGTCCGGCTAATGTAGGCTGTTTTATTACTGACTCTCTTTATTGTCATACCCAGTCAGGTTAGGTGTCTTTCTTGTCAATGTCTGCTGTCATTGGCCATTATAAATACATCAGATATGTCCACTTGGTGTGAGGGAACGAGGTTCACCATTTTGGGTTAACTTAGGGGTCATTTGAGGATAGAAAGGCTGCTAGACACGACTGATAGGGTTTAGTAGTGAGGAGATAAGTTGGTAATACATATGTACTATAAATGGTAAGGAATTAGTTGAAGATTTTGTCTTGTTCGATTGTTGAATTCGAGATGTGTAATTGCCTGCATAATAAGGGGTTCGGTACAGAACATGAACGTTTGTTGCTAGTAACATTTGATACAGTATGTACATGTGTGTTACCAGTAACATTTGATACAGTATGTAGATGTGAGTGTTACCAGTAACATTTGATACAGTATATAGATGTGTATTACCAATAACATTTGATACAGTATATAGATGTGTGTTACCAGTAACATTTGATACAGTCTGTAGATGTGAGTGTTACCAGTAACATTTGATACAGTATGTAGATGTGAGTGTTACCAGTATCATTTGATACAGTATGTAGATGTGAGTGTTACCAGTAACATTTGATACAGTATATAGATTTGTGTTACCAGTAACATTTGATACAGTGTATAGATGTTTTTTTACCAGTAACATTTGATACAGTATATAGATATGTGTAACCAGTAACGTTTGATACAGTATATATATGTGTGTTACCAGATACAGTATATAGACGTGTGTTACCAGTAACATTTGATACAGTACATAGATGTGTGTGACCAGTAACATTTGATACAGTATGTAGATGTGTGTGACCAGTAACATTTGATACAGTATGTAGATGTGTGTGACCAGTAACATTTGATACAGTACATAGATGTGTGTGACCAGTAACATTTGATACAGTACATAGATGTGTGTTACCAGTAACATTTGATACAGTCTGTAGATGTGAGTGTTACCAGTAACATTTGATACAGTCTGTAGATGTGAGTGTTACCAGTAACATTTGATACAGTATATAGATGTGTGTTGCCAGTAACATTTGGTACAGTATATAGATGTGTGTTACCAGTAACATTTGATACATTATATAGATGTGTGTGACCAGAAACATTTGATACAGAATATAGATGTGTGTGACCAGTAACATTTGATACATTATATAGATGTGTGTTACCAGTAACATGTGAAACAGTATATAGATGTGTGTTACCAGTAACATTTGATACATTATATAGATGTGTGTTACCAGTAACATGTGAAACAGTATATAGATGTGTGTTACCAGTAACATTTTATACAGTATGTAGATGTGAGTGTTACCAGTAACATTTGATACAGTATGTAGATGTGTGTGACCAGTATCATTTTATACAGCATGTAAATGTGTGTGTGACCAGTAACATTTGATACAGTATATAGATGTGTGTGACCAGTAACATTTGATACATTATATAGATGTGTGTTACCAGTAACATGTGAAACAGTATATAGATGTGTGTTACCAGTAACATTTTATACAGTATGTAGATGTGAGTGTTACCAGTAACATTTGATACAGTATGTAGATGTAAGTGTTACCAGTAACATTTGATACAGTATATAGATTTGTGTTACCAGTAACATTTGATACAGTGTATAGATGTTTTTTTACCAGTAACATTTGATACAGTATACAGATATGTGTAACCAGTAACGTTTGATACAGTATATATATGTGTGTTACCAGATACAGTATATAGACGTGTGTTACCAGTAACATTTGATACAGTATATTGATGTGTGTTACCAGTAACATTTGATACAGTATATAGATGTGTGTAACCAGTAACGTTTGATACAGTATATAGACGTGTGTTACCAGTAACATTTGATACAGTATATAGATGTGTGTTACCAGTAACATTTGATACAGTATATAGATATGTGTAACCAGTAACGTTTGATACAGTATATATATGTGTGTTACCAGTAACATTTGATACAGTATGTAGATGTGTGTCACCAGTGATATTTGAGACAGTATATAGATGTGTGTCACCAGTAATATTTGAGACAGTATATAGATGTGTGTCACCAGTAATATTTGAGACAGTATGTAGATGTGTGTTACCAGTAACATTTGATACAGTGTATAGATGTTTTTTTACCAGTAACATTTGCTACAGTATATAGCTATGTGTGACCAGTAACGTTTGATACAGTATATAGATACATGTAGTAGAATTAACGTTCCATGTAACAGTATGATAATAGGTCTTAAACATATTATCATACTGTTACATGGAACGTTAATTCTACTACATGTAATTAACGTTCCATGTAACAGTATGATAATATGTTTAAGACCTATTATCATACTGTTACATGGAACGTTAATTCTACTACATGTAATTAACGTTCCATGTAACAGTATGATAATAGGTCTTAAACATATTATCATACTGTTACGTATCAAGTGTTACTGGTCACACACACATTTACATCCTGTATCAAATGTTACTGGTAACACACGTCTATATACTGTATCAAATATTACTGGTAACACACATAGCTACATACTGTATCAAATGATACTGGTAACACACATAGCTACATACTGTATCAAATGATACTGGTAACACACAATTCTACATACTGTATCAAATGATACTGGTAACACAAATATCTACATACTGTATCAAGTATGATTAAACAAGGGCTTCACCAGATGGTCATAGACCTTGTCTTGCGTCAAAGAGTCCAAGGAAACAACCTCTTTGACGCAAGACAATATTTGAGACAGTATGTAGATGTGTTTTTTACCAGTAACATTTGCTACAGTATGTAGATGTGAGTGTTACTGGTAACACTCACATCTACATACTGTATCAAATGTTCCTGGTAACACACAATTATATACTGTATCAAATGGTACTGGTAACACACATCTAAATACTGTATCAAATGTTCCTGGTAACACACAATTATATACTGTATCAAATAATACTGGTAACACACATAGCTACATACTGTATCAAATGATACTGGTAACACACATCTACATCCTGTCTCAAATATTACTGGTGACACGCATCTACATACTGTATCAAATGATACTGGTAACACACATATATATACTGTATCAAATGGTACTGGTAACACACATCTACCTACTGTCTCAAATATTACTGGTGACACATATCTACATACTATATCAAATGTTACTGGTAATACACATCTATATACTGTTTCACATGTTACTAATAACACACATCTATATACAGTATGTAGATGTGTGCGACCAGTAACCTTTGATTCAGTATATAGATGTGTGTTACTGGTAACACACATCTACATCCTGTCTCAAATATTACTGGTGACGCACATCTATATACTGTCTCAAATATCACTGGTGACACACATCTACATACTAAATGTTACTGGTAACAAACACATCTACATACTGTATCAAGTGTTACTGGTCACACACGTCTATATACTGTATCAAATGGTACTGGTAACACACATCTACATACTAAATGTTACTGGTAACACTCACATCTACATACTGTAGCAAATGTTACTGGTAACCAACGCACACGCTCATATACTGTATCAAATAATACTGGTAACACACATATATATACTGTATCAAACGTTACTGGTAACACACATATATCTACTGTATCAAACGTTACTGGTAACACACACATGTACATGCTGTATCAAATGTTACTCTTGTCTTGCGTCAAAGAGTCCAAGGAAACAACCTCTTTGACGCAAGACAATATTTGAGACAGTATATAGATGTGTATTACCAATAACATTTGATACAGTATTTAGATGTGTGTTACCAGTAACATTTGATACAGTATGTAGAATTGTGTGTTACCAGTATCATTTGATACAGTATATAGATGTGTGTCACCAGTTACATTTGATACAGTATATAAATGTGTGTTACCAGTAACATTTGATACAGTATGTAGATATGTGTCACCAGTAATATTTGAGACAGTATATAGATGTGTGTCACCAGTAATATTTGAGACAGTAGGTAGATGTGTGTTACCAGTAACATTTGATACAGTATATACATGTGTGTTACAAGTAATATTTGATACAGTATATGAGCGTGTGCGTTGGGACTAAGCTGGTTGGAATTAAATCGGTTAACACTACAATGTTGAAAAGATAACGAGCGACATGATATACGGTATACTTCACCAACAAATCCATTTAATGTGTCGACGACTTGCCATTTGTTGTGGTTTGTATAGTTCCAAAATATCAAGTGAACAATATTCAAATTTGATTAAAGTGACGTTTATTGGGTCATGAATCGGTCGTTAAGAAACCAATCACGTCACTGACAGTAATCTGTCAAATAGTTAATGTATAAAAAGTTGTTTCATTCTCCAGTTGAAATCTAAGGCAGAATGGCTTATCGTAACCTGATTAACTCTGTTGAGAATGTTTCGTTGTATAATACGGGTGTATGGTATCCGTCTGTAGACGGATATATACACAGTCTTCGGACTTGTAAACTTAGAAGAACGTGGGGAACAATTGATACACGGCATACTGATTGAAATCTATTTGACACTTGAATGGGAAGGAAAGGCACCAACAATGACCCCCGGCAATGTTTATATACGTGTGATTGTCTTATTGTATATACGTTAGTTTTACCTTTGCTAAGACAGATCTCTTTACGCAGACCATTCACTAGTTCAGTTACGAGTGGTGACTGAGATGCCTATATATCTATATATATATATATCCCAAACAAGGATGGACCTCAGATCAATGTTACTTTATAATTCCGGTCCGGTAACCTCGCGGTTTATTATCTTCCATGTACTCGTTCAATAATATATGTGTTATTACACATTAATAACGTTCTATTTCTCTTCACTGGTAAAA
The DNA here is from genome assembly GCF_002113885.1 of Mizuhopecten yessoensis. Lineage (NCBI taxonomy): Eukaryota > Metazoa > Mollusca > Bivalvia > Pectinida > Pectinidae > Mizuhopecten > Mizuhopecten yessoensis. Next base: position 70,368 of record NW_018479984.1, on the reverse strand, counting down.
TATTAATTTACTATTTTGATTGATGACGACATTACACTTCGGACGTGTCAATCAACTGTCATAGTTAATCAGTGTATCAATTATTTTAGTTATGACTACACTGAAAAATATCTCTGGTATTTCATTGAAATATTTGATTATGAACAGGTACTAGCCCACTCGCTCATGGTCTATGACCATCTGGTGAAGCCCTTGTTTAATCATACTATTGTCGGGATTGGTAATAGTTGGAAAAGAAGGCTGAATAAGTTTGACACTAGTTGTAATATCCGTATAACCATGTAGGATAGGTTTACAGTAGGGAACAATAGGATAGGAGGAGACGGAGTAAAAGCAGTGATATCAGTCTAAGTTTTCGATTATTTTTTCCTTACGTTTTGGTGTCGCACATACAGTTCCTATATATTCGACAACATTGGGTACTTATGTTTTTGTCCTTTTTGTGGCATTGTTAATGTTAAATTTAACCTATTTCTCTTAATCCTAAATGGCTCATCTTTACCAACCAAACTGTTTTCATGGTCAACCACGCTGTACTAAAAAAGCAAGTGTCTGTAAACCGTTATAAACACGACCATTACAACAAACGTACACAAATCGAACAAGCACTTAGTTAATAATTTTATCACATTTATAAGACACTATACAATGAGTGTATTTTTAATCAAAGAGAAAATGTTGTTACTTTGACATTAAGGAGTCATCAAATCAAGTAATTGTAGTAGACGGGTGAACATACATATAAGATGATTTAATGTAGGAAATTAGGATGTCGGTTTTTCTGCTCTGTTTCATTCATGAAATGGGACATTTCCTCTTCCTTTTTTTTAAAAATTGTGTTTATTTTTTTTTAAATTTTGAAATCACCATAAATCTATTTCCAAGTCATTTTCTGACCCCATGTTGATACTAACGGATAAATCAAATTTGAGAAAATAAATCTGTTATTCATAATAACATTTAACTGTTCATACACCCTCATTTCACGTTTGAGTGAATCAGTATTGGTTGAAACCAACATCAGTGTACATGAAGCATTACTGACCAGAAAACATCACAAGGCGTTTAAAAAGCATGTGGGTCGAAGCAGGTAGTATTCAGGCAGCCGTCGCTAATGAACCGGAGGAATTTGTCCCGTGGGGATTTGCACGGAGTTGATGAACCTCTTCCCTCTGATAAAAACCACACATTTTGTTGTAGACTGTTCACCTGATTAGCCGTGTATAGTTGATGAAAACGGAGGCAAATAATATAGAGGCCAGGTGTTAGAGGTACAGCCCCTCCCCCTCCAGAGGGGGTCAAAGTCAAAGAAATTTAATCAGGATTAGTTTCTCTTCACGAATACCCGCCATAGGTTGCTTCTGTGTCCCTGTATTGATAACGGCCTATATTTACAGGCGAACATCGGACTGGAGGGCAGTAAGCTATGATTTTGCCCGTCACACCGCTGTCAAATGATATTTGTATCCTCCTCCTTACTGGCTAAAATTCATACCTGCAGTGACAGATGCCAGGGCTGGTCAATATAGTATGGGATGACCATTGTCCAGTGCTACACTGCCACCGGTACAGGTGGACATTTTTGTTTTATCTTTTATACCTTGGAACACCGAACAGGCAGATTGATCTCATTACTGCTCGACGCGTGCCAAAATACCTTTAAATATGCTAATAAAACACTCTGTAAAAACTCCAATTAAGATAGTTGCCTCCAGGTCGCACGCGCCTGCCCGTGGCATGTAATTTTCCTTAGTGTCCTTAAAATTGGGTCTTTTACATGTCATGTTCCAAAGTGTGCGTGCATGTGTTGGAGGACGGCGAGAAAGAATGGGGAGGGAACAACAGAGAGTAGTCGAAGAGTATTATAACATCAATTAATCCGAATTAATTCGATGTTTATAAGACGTTTTGTATCGAACTATTAGAAAGAGAAATTAAGAAAAAACGAGTTTCCCTATTTCTACTGAGCATAAGCGATTCCCTTATATCTACTGAGCATAAGCGATTCTTTTATTTCTACTGAGCTTAAGCGATATCCTTATCTACTGAGCATAAGCGGTTCCCTGATTGCTACTGAACCAATCGGTTCCCTGTTTCTACTGAACATACGCGATTCCCTTATTTCTACTGAGCATAAGCGGTTCCCTTATTTCTACTGAGCATAAGCGGTTCCCTGATTTCTACTGACCATAAGCGGTTCCCTGATTGCTACTAGGCATAGACGAATACATCTGTTTCAATATTCGTCATTTTGAGTTTTGCTTGTTTTGAAGACAATATAATTACAAAGATCATGTGACAGCCCGATTTCGTGGTTTATTACAGTGATCCCCCTTCGCAAGGCCCCAGACAGCAGACTTTGATGTACCGTTAATTTGGCATCACATGCACAATCTGACGACATAAAATAAAAACAAAACTACCCATTATGATATGAAATGTCATAACGCTGGCACATACATATATTATCATGCGAATTAACGGTGATTTTAGCCTAGCATTGACAGTTTATCCAAGATTGGATAATTGCCAATATGTTTATGTCATCCTTGTCTTGCTTAATTAACTAATTGACAATAATTAGCTGGAAGTATTATATATATATATAACAGTACGCTACACAATGACATATCAATTTTGGAAGTTGTACACGCTGAAGTTGTTTCTAAAACCACTATCTGTTAACTAAGGACACCATGAATGGACCACCAGCATTGTCCAGGTCCAACCAATCAATGTAGGTGTAATGATAGTCTCGGTGAACCAAGCATTGTTAGCTTAAATCAACCACGAATCATTAATTTTATACATTTTGCATCAAATAAAAAAATAAATATAAATTCATATTTCATATTATTATGAACAATCTGAATCCAAATACGTACACAGTTGTTCATAATTTGTTTAAGTATGAAAAAAAACCTGTTAGGGATTTCTCTTACATTTATCTAAGATTAAACTGAAGAGGTTGTTTCCTTGGACTCTTTGACGCAAGACAAGCTGGAGACGTCTGGACGGTGTACCGTGAACCGTAGTTGCACTACGATAGTTTTTCTTGCACGACATTCATATCTGACTGGACGTATGACATAACTTTATAAAATATACGTAGTGCTATTGTTTTACAGTGATGAACCAATGCGTTGAAACCTTACATCGTGTAAACTATCGCAGGCAATTCCATCAGATACCTGTCATTTCCGAAGTCGGGGGTATTTATGAGGATTTAATTTGTTTGGATTTGCATCGGAGTAATGAATCCAATGGGTGAATACGCCTACGGAATTACATATCACGATTTTATCAGAGAATATTTAGTCGGGAATAATAACTCTTATAATAAAAACATATTTTTAAATGTAGCACACTAAACGATGGATGCAAATAGAAAGTCATTAATAAAATCAGAATTCATAAGGATTTATTCTCGCGTACATGGTTTAGAACAGGAAAACACACAAAATCAATAGCAGAAACCATACGAAAACACTACTGCATTGCAACGTGGAAGATATATCAAAAACTGTAGCAGATGGTTTACCATTACAGTGTCAATGATACATGTTAACGTGCCCTTATCGAAACTAAGTAGCGTACATGGAAGATAAATATTGCGTTTTAAATAGTAATTGAAAACATCAAACAATATATCATAACGCTAACGAAATTGGAAATCAGAGTTGACGTGAATAGACAATAACTGGAATGTAATAGGCACCAAAACAAAAAGAAAGACATCGCCCTCTTATCAACTTCTGAAAACCATATAAGGTAATATCGAACAGTAAAGCTTATCAAAGATACAATGGCAATGCAAGGCAACATTGTCATAAAAATCGATGATGTCTTAACATGACAAACAGAATATTAAGATTTCATTGGATCCTTTAATATCGTGAGATGAAATCCCTTAACAGATAGCATAGGGACGTCCATGTGGAGACAAAAACCCAAGTATCACGTGTCCTTAAAGCTAAAGTAGATCAGAGAAATAGCTGAGGTATGGTAAATTGTTTTCTCTGATGTTAGATGGGGGTTTTTTTTTATCAAAAGAAGCGTTTATCACAGTCAGTTGGTCAATCAATAAAAGACCTTATATATCGCGCGATATTACATGGCAATTCCCTTATATAATAGTTGTGATGATTTCGTTTGATTTATAGGAACAAAGAATAGACAGGAAGAATTGACCTTTTAAGTACGGTTTTATAGCACCAGATAGGCAGATATGTCCTTGATGTTACAATAACAGGAAATATATCAAATTAGTCTTATCTTTAATTTACCCCGTATCACCATTACTCAACCGTTTTCATTGTTATCACAGTTATTTCATTATCGTTTCTCAAAATAAAATAAGATATGCATTTCAAATACAATTACATGAATGCCTTGGCATAAAACTCATGTCATTGTTTGACTAGCTTTGAACATTTTCCAAATTATTTTTTATCAATGACATTCAAGACTTTGTTCCTCATTGATTCGAGTATGTTTTCATGATATTTGTTTTGAAAGGTGAAAGTTTATATGGAACAATTCCGTAGGAAAATGATTTTATTTTTGGTGTTACGAAATTTTGTTTAAAGATTGTGATAAAAATGCAAACTGAATAGAATAATATTGTTTCTGGTTTGTTAGTCAAATCAATCAAACCTACCATCCACTTCCAATTTAAGTATGTAGTAGCGTCACAGTATATTACGAAGCTATTTAGGTAAAAACCGTCACTAAGTATGGCCGAAATGGTCGTGCAATCGGTCAAGTCTACATCTATTGTGAACAAGTACATGTACGTGCTGACCAGGTGAATCACGACTTCCGCGTGAACTTTGCGAGTAGGCAAAACGTCTAGTTTGACATAGTTGGAAAACTATCCGTCCCCTTTTCTTCAGAAATACCAGAATACAATTTTAGAAGGCGAGCAAATAAACTAATCAAACACCTCTGACTGTGCTTTCTGTAACACTTTAACATTAACAAATTGAAAGCAAGATATATGAAAAAGCTTGTCTGCATGAGGAAGCACTGTTTATGAATGTAGAGACAAAAGGGATACCATATTGGTTTTTTTCGTCATCGGTCTATTTTATGGACCTAAAATATATCCTGTTAAACCCCTGGATCCACAAATCACCATACTTATTTGTAAAAAGGACGAATAGGAATATCGTCCATCATATATATATCATCCGTTTTGCTCTTTGTCAAAGAGAGTACATCCGGGTCGAATGCAACTAGTCAGGAGTTTTATGTAGCATATACATGCCTGGGTGTTCAGGTGACCCTTTCGCCTATGGAAGTTTTAACCTTGTTGAAGTTGTCTGATGTGGTAGTATTTTGTGTGGTTTAGTAACCATAGGCTCCTGTACTTCGCTTCATGGAAAAGTCGAAACACTTCAATCTAATCAAGATAGTATTCCGTACATACTGATGGCCGAAACTATTTAACAATGTCATAGCTTGACAAAGGGACCAGTCGGTTTCGAAACGTTGCTACACGTTTAGTGCGTACTTTGTTTGCGGTTTGAACCGATTAAAGACGACCTACGAACTAGGTTGTGATAAAGCGGTATATAAGAACCTCGAATTATTATTATTATTATTAAAAAGTAAAACTCTGATATTGTTTACCAATCTTTTGTGTAAATTTCATCAATTGATTAAAACGTAACTCATCGCAAAAATACGATATATTTTCACATAATCTATTTGCTTAACACACTCAATGTTTACTTAAGCGTTTGAGCTACATTCATGTTGCTTTCTCTTTTCTTTCCAGCCAGCAAAGAAGCCGCCTTTTCCTATGCAGTGACGTCAGCAGGAGTAACGTATGCAATCACACAAGCTTGTAGTTTGGGGAAATTAAAACGGTGTAGTTGTGATAAGTCTAAGAGGAAAGGCAAATTCACGTCCCGTGGTTGGAGGTGGGGCGGCTGTAGTGCGGACATAAGACACGGACTTAAGTTCGCAAAGAAATTCTTAGACGCTCGTGAAATAGAACAAAATTCAAGACCATTAATGAATCTCCATAATAACAGAGCGGGCAGAAAGGTGAGTTGTTTTATGTTCATTCAGCTATATTTAATCTTACACTGTTTTTTTTTTTTTTTAAATGTAAGAATTGTCTCTCGAATTAATACAGTCTTGACATTTTCCTAATCATTGTTTTATGTGTCACCCTGGTAAACTACCAGCCGCTTCCTACCGACTCGGCTAGGGAGAATTTCTCTTTAGATCATTCGGTAGAGTGTACGACTAGTAAGTCAGAGGTCCCGGGTTGGACTCCTAGCGGAGGCATTGAAAACAAAATTACCTCTGTTACATATGTAAGTTTTGGAAATGGATTTATATTTGTTGTAAAACATGTTTCCAAATCCTATTCAAACAACTATGTATTGTTTTATATTATACTGTAAATGCAAATAGAATTGAAATACAGTTTGTATTGTATTAATTACAAAAAAAGAAAGACACAAACCCAGTAATGATACAACAAGTGCGTGACACATATATAATATCAAAGTTTTTACTTTATACACAAACAATGTACGTATTTAACGTGTCGCAACTTTTTAAGACCGACTTATCCTTATCCTCATCCTTTTTTAAGATATGTCTGGGCTTTAGGGGCCAGTCGGTCTTAAAACCTTTCGACACGTTTTATATGAACATTGTTTGTGTATAAAGTAAAACGTTGATATCACATATTTCCAACCTAATGAACCTTATTGAAGGCGTAACATATTGTTAAAATAATTCCTTTATTATATTTTTTTCTTCGTAAGGATTCGATTACAAAGATATTATTTTAAACCTGCCTTTCACTAATTGGGCTTGATATAATATCATTTTATTTCACCTCTTGAGTATGATATTATGCAAATACGTGTTCACTTATCCTTACGTACCTATACACCCCTAGGACATCTAACTTAAATTTTCTAACGTCATTTTCAAACCAAATGTATATGGATACTAATGGGTATGCGTCGTTAATCTAGATATTAATATTTCTATTTCATTTTAAAATTTTACGAGCAAAAATAAGCCATTAGTCTTGTATGCACGGATAAACACGCACCAAGTGGCATTCTTTAGAAACACGGAAATTTCATTAACGCATTGACGGAAATTTAGCTACCCAAAACCCCGTGACCGCACGCATTTACATACATATATTTAACATTTTATGAGTATCATTGACAGTCCCCGTATTACCACAGTGCGTGCGAACATTTCAACATATTGGAAACGTTTAACTCTCATTTCCACCCCAGTGTAATCGCGATTCTTTTCCTATAACAGTTAGTAAAGAAATTACATAGAGAAAGTTTAAAAAAGATAAACCATGACATTAGTCTTGTATTTATTTTTTCGAAATAAAGAAGATTGAGACCAATGATTTATTAATAAAATAAGATATTGACATTAAGTGAAACGCGATTTGTATTCCTTGTTATAAGTGCAGTAAGGACGTAGATAATGTATACAGTCAAAGCTCCGCTGTCCATTTATATTGGAGTCTGTATCTTCCAAGGTACTATTTCTTGTCTTTCATTTTGTTAGGTGTGTCGATGATAGTCGTATTTGTGGTTTTATTTCTTATCTTTCCTTTTGTTAGGTATCTTCACATATCTACTTCTTGTCGACTTCTATGTCGACTTTTTGCTCCGATGTGATGACACTTATTTTTTCCTTTTTTACTTGATACTGTCTGTAGTTCAAATAATGTTATGTATATGAATTTTTGTTTTGTTCATGTAACCCGAAGTAACTGGAAGTCCATTATACAGGTGGGATAAACAGTCTTATATCTTGTACTTACACAGGTTTTCCCCTTTTATTTCACCTTGTGTCCATAAATTGATACAATGTATATAATCAAGAACGTTAAGTTACAGTTATTGAATGTTTTACATTTTAATTGACTATTTTGATAAATTGGTATTAAACAACCTACCTGTATAATGCTTACTATGAAATGTTGGTGAACAAATCAAATAAACAATGAAGATACAATCTTGCTATTTTGAGCGACATACTCTTGATTGATTTCTAGAAATCCGCTACAAAAACAAAGTCAGAACATGATATTACATACCGATGTTCACCGAACTGTTAAATCATGCTGTGATTGAGTTAAAGAATGTCGTCGGCTACCACAATCAGGTATCCTGGTTTCTAGTTTAGTTGGATAAAGAACGTCTCCTCACTTCTTGCTGTTGTCTTTCCTTTTATTTTGGTTTCTCCTCATTTCCAAATATCGTTCTTTTTGCTTTGATGTCTTTACAGTTCCTGTACCTGTCTTTCGAACTGGTGTCCCCACAGTTCCTGTTACTGCCTTCCTCAATTTTTGTATGTCTTTTGTGTTGATGTCCATACTTTTACTCTTTGTTGGTGTCTCCACAGTTCCTTTTCCCATCGAATTTCAGTAAGGAGTATATTGTCCTTGTGTATATTTGATGTGTTATTATCGTTTTCCAGTTTTGTTTTACTTGATGTCCTATACGATTTTTGTTATATATGAACTGATTGGTTGGTTGTTTGCTGAAGGTGATTTATTACGAGACCGTTATTAAAAAAAATCTAGATAAAGGTATATGCAAACGATCAGATTACGAGTAGATCACAAACAGTTCAGAATTACGTATACCCCAATGCTTTAAATGTGTCCTCAGTTACCATGTCAACATAACATCGTTCAGCTCTTTCAGGAAGGAAACTAGGTATCATATATCGTTAAGAATAGAGGAGCTAATTAGTATGTTTTCCTTTAGATGGTGACACAATGATATTGTGTAGGATGTTATGCTCACGGAAATTACACATCATGAAAAATCAAGTATAGCTAGTTGATGCATCATCATCATCGGTCATCGCCGCTCCTCAATCACGAGGTGTCGACAATAACCGGTGGGGACCCCCTAGGATTGTAAAAGTATTGTCCCATGCTCTGATTAGTCTGATCAGTGCGATCATAATTAAAACTGTTGTTCCCAGCTGCTAAATAAATGGTACTTCATACCATTTATCCGTGTTATATAAGATATTTGTGAAGGTTCATTGATGCTTTTCCTTTTGTTTTCTTGTCAGTCCCAATTCTTGTACTTTTCGATTTTTACCGACTTTGATTTCGATCGGTATATACAGTTGTGTATACATTCACGATATTTCATCGTGATATACTACATGACGTAGTAGTTTTGTTTAAAATATTCGAAAATCTCGCTACTATCAACTCCCCAAATAAAGTACTTAAAAATCATGCCGAGTCATGGAGGAAAACTTGATACAGATAACAGTTTGGAGTTAGTCTAAATCTTGATAAACATAATATATGTGCGAAAAAAACCCAGGTAAAATTAAAAAAATATATATTTTAGATATTAATCTTGCGTACAAGGTACAAGCCACACACGGACGAATGCATTAGGTTGACAGTTAGTTAAATGGCATAGAAAGTACAGGACTTTGTGACACTACAATACTCAGAACAGAGAACATCTTTGACAAGTAGAAACTGCAAAATAAATGTGATGTCATTGGAAACAAACAAATGACTCTCTGTCAATATAAGAAATATGGATAACGTTTTGACGGAAATAACAACTTATTCTTTTTTGTTTCGGGCTATGACAAATGATATATAACGAGACAATAGGTAGTAATAGCATGGATTTAAAAGAAAATCGAATACACTTATGACCCTCAAGAATTCCTTGGTGCACTTTTATAACTCAGAGACTGACATGCACTCAACATTTCATTCATATCAGTGACAGCCATCATCGAACTATTCTGTAAATACAGACACAAATAGTCCCACACACTTACAATGACAATAGTATTTAGTTTGCAGATATCTATGAATTGCACAGAAAGCTAAAAATAACTTGTGACAGTTATTGAAACTTCTCTTTCTGCCTGACATAAGGTATGACCTTGTCATTAAAACAAAACGCCGAGAACAATATATTTGCCGTATCAGTTTCTCTGTGGGGTATATTGATACTGCTCCAATAAAGAGTCTTGGATCTGGGTGTGCGAGATAGTCATAGACCCATGCAGCTTAGTAAAGACAAATAACATAAGTAAATATTGACGAGGAGATTCCTATCGGTGTATCAGGTGAAAATGACAATAAAATCATTAACGGGCCGTAAACCCTACCTGTACTGTGATAGACGCGAAGTCATTCCCCTGGCCTTGGTGATCTCTGAAAACTCGAGTTTATACGTACGAACTAATTACTGCTATCTATTAAACTGCAATAGATAGCGGAGGTGTTGTAATATACAAGATATACGGTTTTATAACATCACCATGCTTACTTTATTTGTCCCTGTACAAGACACTTACAATGCAGTACAGATAAACATCCGCGTTTCTAAAATAAATGTAAATCTTTCTTATACATAGGTGATAAGTTTAGGTTATGTGTACCTGTCCCTACAGCCGTTTCCTCTCATGAAGAAAAAACAAATTGTGCTTTCTTTATTTTCTTCGTTGAACATTATTACTTTAACAATCGTGAACACTGTTATTTTTAAATTAGGCTACATAATTTAAGATTAATTATTTTATTTTCGTGTTCAACTCTTTAAGCAACGCTTCCTTTTATCGTTTCGTAGTCAGGAAAAAAATAAGTAAATATATTGAATATGAGAATGACACTTCAGATAGAATACCAAAGGCCCAGATTGTTGTGTGTCGATAAGACCTGCCAAGCAGAGAATTTACGTTCTCTGAATTAACTTTCTACTTTGGTCCAGTTGCAGAACTACATATCTTTTACCATTTCTCCTTGAAAGACTCAAAACATCATTATAACACAATGATAATAGGTTGAAACAAAACGATTACTTGTTACGTATGAGTTGTCTATTTCATTGGTGCTCTCCCCCCTGATACACCTGATATACGATACCAAACGTATTGTTAGCCTAGTATTATCAGTTAGTCTTATTGTCATTATAAAAAAAGTAAAGATTTTTCAGTCCTGTTAATCATATATCCTATTACAATTCTGATTCTTAATTCGGTTTCAACGTTGTTATGTTTTCTTATTCATTCAAACGCGAATAAAATATTGCTGAAATAGATATTAAAATGTCATTAAGCTTAATACATGTTTGCGCAGTATATTAGCGGGAAGAGTGCACTTGTTCAACTAGATCGAATATACATCAATCAAGATTAAGAAATGGTCCCATGGTCACGGGGTTTGTGGCAGTACGGGTTCCTACCTTAATGATTGTATCGATAATCCTATCTCATCCTATTACTAAATTATTTGCTGAAAACACACACCTTTAAGTGTTGTTACTGTGCATACATTTAAATACTGTGAGTTGTGAATGAACATGTACCGTACCATGTCATGTATTTTAACAACTTACTTCGACATATATGTCTACGGTATCATTTCAAGTGTGTATACAACTTACAATGTACTTCGACATAGAAGTACACGGTATCGTTTCAAGTGTTTATACAACTTACAATGTACTTCGACATAGGCGTGCACGGTATCATTTCAAGTGTTTATACAACTTACTATGACATAGATGTGCACGGTATCATTTCAAGTATTTATATAACTTACTTCGACATAGATGTGTACTTTACCATTTCAAGTGTTTATACAACTTAAAATGTACTTCGACATAGAAGTGTACTTTATCATTTCAAGTGTTTATACAACTTACAATGTACTTCGACATAGAAGTGCACGGTATCGTTTCAAGTGTTTATACAACTTACAATGTACTTCGACATAGGCGTGCACGGTATCATTTCAAGTATTTATATAACTTACTTCGACATATATGTCTACGGTATCATTTCAAGTGTTTATACAACTTACAATGTAAGTACATAGAAGTACACGGTATCGTTTCATTTATGACATAGATGTGTACCGGCTCATGTCATGTATTTATACTACTTACTATGCCATGAATATATACCATATCAGTTCAAATATGTGTGTTATATATATATATATTTATAACTTAATATTAGCTATTACCCCATTGCATAACCTACAAAAAACGATAACACAAAAAGCAATAACGTCATATACCGCAATGTATGAATTATGGGGTATATACAAAAAATACGTGTTTGCATTTTTGTGCATACACCTCTTCACAGTTCTTTCAATATATACTGTATTACCCATAAAAATGATCATATTTTTTCCTTAAGCACAACTTACATTGAATAAATATTACCGTATCATGAAAAAAATCTTCTTTCCAAAAGAGGTTATCTGTATAACGAGCTTGTAATAGATGAATGATTACTTGGACATCACAAAAAATGCAAAATGTACATGCTCTGAATTTTAGATAATGACAATTGTAGGTTTTAATACATAGTTTTAACCTTGTATCACAGGTATGACTTGTAAAGCTATTAACATCCCCTAAAATTATCAAAAATAAATAAATTAAAAAAAGTTTTGCCTTAAAAGACCTTTCGTTGGAGTCAAAATGAAAGTCAAATATCGATAATAATGATTAGGTAGTCATTTTTACATAGATAATCACACGGACCTGAAGTACACGCTTAATTTATCACCTGTTGCTCCTAAGCACTGAAAATGAACAAGGGTGTATGTTCCTCTCCTGTGGTATTTTTCTTTATTTGTAAGATTTGATTTGTAAATATAAATGTACGAGCAGAACATTTTATTTCAAAATATGAGCTCACATCATTACACCTACTGATAATATACCGATGTTACAAGGTTTAAATGGGATTCGTTTGGACGTCATTATTAATTACCATCGATAGCTATGTGTACTTAACATTGTAAGATTCATCTCTGGAGGCTTCAAAATAGCAGTGGTATTGTAGTAGGATTTCCCTACACTTGGACATGTGTGATACAAGTGGTACAAGTACAGTGGTAGACCAACGTGGGTTGATGTCAGAGAAAATGTGGGTTTTCCATGTTTATCTATATAGGGGCCAGATACCGTCAAAACATTGGAAACAATTGTGCGTACGTCATGATGGAAAGGGTATCCCATTTACCGTGACAAATAGCTAATCACATTTTCTATCATACACACTCGCTATGTTAAATTGTTTACAAAAGAAAGAAAGTCTTTTATATGTCATTTAAAGACATTTATATTACTCCGTAAGGGACAGGACAAACACACAATCATTGATGTACGTTCGTTTATTGTTAAAGCAATGTCGTATTTCTTTGTGTGGTGTTCTATAAAAGGAGGAAATCTATCGGCCCTATTTGATTGGACAAGTTGATATTTCTACCTTGATTTAACAGTTTAGTTAGTGACGGGTGTTAAGGAAAGTCCTTTGATATATCCCATTGTTACAATAGAGCCAATCAGTGCCCTGTTTGTATTAACACTTTGTCTGATCAGCTCGTGCACTGTTGGGGCGAGAACGTTGTTACGTTGAAATATGGTATAGGACGTTTAAAACAGGGAAAATTCCAAATACACTTTAAATGGAAATGCCATTGTCATATGTGTTGCATATATCCGTAATAGTTTATTTCTGAACAGCACAATCCTAAATTGTATTCATTAATAGACAATAATCTCGAGCAATATATACACATTATTTACATAAAGAGTTACGGGAACGAATAGAAAAATGTTTATATAACCATAGAACTATTTTAAATAGAGGAATGTTTATAAACACATTGAATTATCTAAAATATAGGAATATTTGCAACCAAAGAGCTGTCTTAAATAGAGGAGTATTCATGTAACCATAGAAATATCTTGAATAGGGAAATGTTCATACAACCATAAACATATCTTAAATAGGGGAATGCTGATACAACCATAGAAATATCTATAATAGGGAATGTTTATACACTAATAGAAATATCTATAATCGGGAATGTTTATACACCAATAAAAATATCTATAATAGGGAATGTTTATACACCAATAGAAATATCTATAATAGGGAATGTTTATACACTAATAGAAATATCTATAATAGGGAATGTTTTACACCAATAGAAATATCTATAATAGGGAATGTTTATACACCAATAGAAAACTATTTTAAATAGCAGAATGTTTATATAACCATACAACTATCTTAAATAGGGGAATATTAATTTAACTATAGAACTAGCTTAACTTGGGAAATGTTTATATAACCATAATCCAAAAGTACTACTTAAAACAGGGGAATGCTCACTTAGCCATAGGATTATCGTAAACTAAGAAATGTTAATATAACCGTAGAACTATCTTAAATAGGGGAATGTTCACTAAGCCATAGGATTAGCGTAAGAAATGTTAATATAACCATAGTAATATCTTAAAGAGTGGGAAATGATTATATAACCATAGAACTAGATTAGAATAAGAAATATTAAGATAATCGTAGAACTATCTTAAATAGAGGAGTGTTCATATAACCATGGTAATATCTTAAACAGGGGAATGTTTATATAACCATAGAACTAGTTTAAATCTGAGATTGTGTTCATATCTCAATAGAGTGGTCTTAAATATAGGAGTTTTTATATAACCATACATTTATCTTAAATTCTGTTACTATGACTCTTTTTATTGTGTTACTAATGACACACTTGCACCAACTAAATCAACAAGTTATGCCGAAACGTTATGATAATAAAATTGACATTCTAAAAATCCACCATAACGTTTATTAAGATTTTTTTTTTTTTTTATTAATATATATTTTTATATTTAAATTCAGTTTATCAATTGAGAAATATTGCATTTTATGTAATTGCACGTTTAAAATATTTTCGATTAAAATTAGACGACATAGATTCTTGAGGTGTAACTTCCTAAGTGTAGTTTAACCTATGACACGTGTTGGTTAACATAACAGTAACGATGTAACAATCGACCTAGTTCATGGAAACATAAAGAGGGTCCACAAGAGGTTATTATAACGTGTCAAAAATAAGCTCAAGTTATACACTAGAGTAACTGGCACAATACACTGATGAAGTTGTGTTACGTCACTAGCGAGACTAATAAACGTCATAAATACAGACGATAAGAGATTGTATCTAGGACGATTTAGATAACACACCTATCTCGTGCAGGTGCAAACAGTATAAATATATTTCTGCAAAATCAATTTACGCGTTAAGCACTATATCTCGTATACGTTGTAAATGTGGTTATGATTTTGCAGAATTAAATTTCGCACCTGCATGCAAACTTAGTCCATTTACTACTGACACTACAAATATACATCTGTATTTGATGCGGAACAAATTAAGGTTTTTTGAGTGACGTATACATGACCGGGACTATCTGTCACATCTTTATACGTACCTGACAAGTTGTGTGTATTTATAACTTGGGCCAAATTGATTCGGGTTCCACTAGTCTTAGTTTATAGTCCTTCAGCGAAAATTGTTGTATTTTTATTCTGTTGTCTCGTGAGGCAGTTTTGAAACCCAACAAGCACAATATGTATTTTTTTTAACAGAAAATATCTTATTATTTACTAAACACATTCTGCATTAATATATCATTGATATATTGGAGATTGATGGTCGACATTCCCACTACAGACAAAGATGTTGTAATAATGTATTGATAGGAACAGGGGCATCCTCTGTATCACATCGGTTTTACATCAGTTGGACTATAATTACTTTTGTTTATGTGCATTCACAAAATTATATATACATATAATGTATATTACACTATAGCACTTATCATTATTTTAATATCACCAGATATAAAGATTAATTTGGATAATTATAAACATATAAGATTTAAGGTCAAAGAATCCGAAATCATCAGATCAGTAAAAAGTATAATTGAAAGTGATTAAGTTTACAAGCACATTAGTATTTCCAATGTGAACAGAATAACTACTTATGAATTCTTTTATTGTTTTTTAAATCTGTATGAGAATAAATCTCCACATTGAGAATGCAAATATTTCAAAGGTCATTACAACTTCCAATTCCAGAATTTTATGATATTCTGTTTTGACCTAAACACATATGTAAGACAAAGAACTTTTTGTTACCATTAACACTTACAGTTTATGATCGTATCAAGGTCAATGAAACGAAATAATAAACGAAAATATCCATTTTCCATTCTAGTTTTGTATATGGCATTTTTGATGAAATCATGATATCGACACTAAGGGCAGATAGGGGTTGCGTTATGTTGGATTCTGTTTAGTAAGAGAAAAATAGCATATATGCATGTACACTGTATGATGATGGAATAAAACGACTCGAGATATTGTTTGAAACAATCATTAACAAAGTCCGTTGTTTCAAACATTTCTGGATCCCGGGTATACGTTACACCGGAGCTTCCAAACGTGTTGATTTGTGTTTCAACTCTAACACATGCAAATGTGAACGAATGAGCTTTCATGTCTATTTGGTTAACTATTAGAAAACATGACCTAGGTTTTCCGATTATTTGAATAAGCTGTTCTTTTGCGCGTTCAAACTTTTATCAAGTAATGTCTCGCTTTCATTTCTCCAATACAACAATGCCACAGCTGATGTGAGGATTTCTTGACATTGAGCTAGTAGTCATGTCTTGTCAGTTTGACGTATATGTATGAACAAACGTTTATAAATGCACACGTGTTTTATCACACGACGATGTTAATTCGTTCAGGTCAAGTCGCACAAGGCTGACATGCTTATATCGGCAATACGATGAAGTTTGTTTTTTGTAGAGCCTTGCACATGCATGTTTCATTTTCTGCGCTTATTAACCATTGAAAAGTATCGTTACCTCGCCGACGTTATAGAACCAGTAACGTATAATGTTTTTGATGAATTTATGTTACATTGGTATGATTGTTCTCCTGCTATTGCGTTTAGTCATAACATTCTGCATATAATGTATTCGAAATTATTAACCTACTGGATTTTGTATATATAGATATAATTAACCAGTAATTTACTGATGGTGACATCTAAATACAATGGGGATCTGAATACGCCCCTTTGCAGGATCAATTTTCTATGATTCGATTTGTTATTCTGCTGATATTTCTTTATTCACCAGATAAGCGTACGTATTCCGATAGAATGTCGCGATAACAGATTGCTTAGGAAACAAGATAAATTGTTACACGTCCAAAGAGGTACTACACTAGATCATTCAGTGTAGATATCATTGGGATAATAATGTTAGGGAGGCAATTATATGCAATAACTAACTTTAATAAAACTAAAACAGAAGAGGATATGTGTTGAATACTCTTTATGGTCAATAAACTAACTGAAATCCCTTTAAACTTCATTAAAATCTCGCAACAATTACGATCTGTATTAAAACATAGCTTTACTTATAAAACAATGACGTTAAGTACGCAATAGCACTCCCAGTGCATAACAGGTGTATACAGACCCCTGAATAAGTCATTTAAAATGTTATAATGGTATCGTATCATCAGCATGGATTTTAATTCAGATATCATCATAATTGCAATAATATGTATTTAATGATTAATCAAATAAATGTATTTGTTCTTCATAGATAACGGGTGTAGGGGTATTATTCTTAAATGAACTCTGACTCTAAATTTACATCATTCTGAATTATTTCTGATATATCAAGCATATTCCTTTAAGAATTACATGATAAGCAAGAAATAAAAAACATTTCGGATCGGCTGTCTTATATTAAATACAAAAATACCGCTATGAAATCAATAGGTCCACAGGTGTTGTTTATCAATGAACGATGAAAATGTGATACCACTAATATATAAATGTAACAACAAATATAAAAATAAGAAACCACAGCGTCAATTAAAGTACACTACGGCGTCAACACACAAGGACAATCCAATTATATTACAGCGTCAACACACAAGGAAAATTCCAGGTGTACCACAGCGTCAAAACACAAGGACAATTCAGGTGTACCACAGCGTCAAAACATATGGATGAACAAGTTTATCACAGCGTCAAATCACAGGGACAATTAGAAAAAACTACAGCGTCAAAACACAAGCACAATGTTAGTGTACCACAGCGTCAATACACAGGAACAAACGCTGAACAAAGTCCATTTTAAACAGGGATCATAGTGACAGGATGAGCAAAGACAAACATACAATAAACCAAGAGGGTAGACATTTCAAGCACCCCATGTGACCATCCTCCTCTACCAGAATTGACACTATCCCTTACTACTGTACCTGTCCCATTACCTAGATTATATATATACATTGTATATACCGTGAACATATACAGTCAAACATCTTCGTAATGCATACACAAGGAGTCTATACTACAATCATTTTCTTTCAAGCTTTGTTAGATTATCTTATAAATGAACTTGAAATCTAATTCTCTATTTTGTTTTTATAATTGTTAAACTTTTAACTTATTATATGATTTTTTAATCGGAACGATCACCCTCTCGTGTCACAAAAAATGCAAACACATATGCTGTAAGTTGGTTCGAGTACCAATAGTGCAAGTAAATGAAGCTCGACTTGGACGGATCATCCCATTCAAACGTTCACTTATACTATTGTAATGGAAGATTTATCACACAATGGCGTCTTCAGTGTTTGTTGAATCATTTAATTCGACTGCACCCGTACAGGTATTCGGGTTTGTAACAGTATCCGTTTCGCCAACAGTTTAGAGCTAGACTTTTGACCTTGTACTCAGA
Organism: Mizuhopecten yessoensis; assembly: GCF_002113885.1. Taxonomy (NCBI): domain Eukaryota; kingdom Metazoa; phylum Mollusca; class Bivalvia; order Pectinida; family Pectinidae; genus Mizuhopecten; species Mizuhopecten yessoensis. Next base: position 51,700 of record NW_018479984.1, on the reverse strand, counting down.
TGGGCTTTGTGCAAGTTGAGCCGAGAACCAGGGAACATGAGAAGATAAGGCGAGACCTTCAGTAGTGTGAAGCCTCGTAAGACTACCAACCAAATACTCCAATTTTATTTTTCTTAATTATCGGCAAAAATGTATATTCAGATGTACTTTAATTGTGAAAATTTAAAATCCTCTCCAGACCAGCTCTGTATATCTAGTTTCATAATCTACGAAACATAGAGGGTCGGCTTTACGTGATAGGATCATTAAGCTTGCGGTGTGTGGTACAGTAAAGGTTCTGGTAACACAGTCTGTATCTGTGGCACGGGATCCACCCAGGTTCAGTCTGAAGATTGCAGGGTAGCAGAATTTCCAAGGGAAAAAAGGGGAAAAATTGGGAATTTTGAAAATATCAGAATGAAGGAATATGGATGAAGGTGTTACGAAAGATGCCTAATCTTCGCCTTGAACATATGGAAACTGATTTTGGGAATTACAAACCATCGTGCACAGCTACTAGCCGTGTGATAACATCACTACTAAATGAACTATCCTTGTGATTACAGTATTACTTAGTGAACTATCCTTGTGATTACAGTTGATTACAGTATTACTTAGTGAACAACACGTGTGATTACATCATTACTTAGTGAACTATCCTTTTGATTACAGTATTACTTAGTGAACTATATTTGTGATTACAGTATTACTTAGTGAACTACGCGAGTGATAACAGTATTACTTAATGAACTACCCGAGTGATAACAGTATTACTTAATAAACTATTCGTGTGTAACATTAGACATTATAGTGAGATTGAAGTAAGTTAACTTCATTATAATCACAATAGGATTATAATGATTGTAGACCACATACATTGGTTTAAACTATCTTCCTGACGTCTATTTGTTTCCTTTAGTGATAATTTAGTATTCCTGCAGACTATTTAAATGTCCTTCATTCATTGACGGTGGTCGGCACTTAGGCAGACCTAATTAGTAGCCTGACGTATTCTAATGATTACACCGATCCAGACCAAGGTACTTTCGACATTGTCTTTGAGAGACAATGGTCTGCGTGGGTGCAGATTTGCGGATGATTACCGACAAACTTACTGAATGACCTCTTAAGAAAATTGCAATGTAATAACATTATGTGATGTAGTGTCATTAATTAATGGGCCGCTTTTCTTCTTTTCTCTCTACCCTCACCATTCCTCGTAACACTTATTACATCTTAAAGTAGTAAATAGATCAGCGTAGCTTTCACGTATTTAAGCATACGCTTCTTTAGCTAGTCTCAATGAATTTTATATTGCTCATATTTTGTTATCCTCGAAGGTCGATTTCATGAGTAATTCAGTTTTTTAGTTAACACCTGACAATGAATTAATTATCGTAACCGGTTAAGCTGACTTGAAACCAATTTTAGCTTCAATGACATTCACCATTGACACTGCCTCTCAGAAAGTGTCATAGACAAATAGGATTCCAACATAAGCAAAACCAAACCAGTTCAACTCTTTTGTGAGTTCTGTCAAGACTTTGGAAGTTCTCCGCAGACACAGATCAATCAATGGGCCCAAGCAATGAAATAGACACGAGATGGATACGCTGACGTGACAGACATTGACACCGCCTGTAGATTTCCCTGTAGTTATTCGCGTGTACATTTCTCTGCATTCTTAACAGATTCGCAGGTAGCTTTTTACTGCAATTTTTCTGCTAATATATGGCGTGACCCGAGAGGCCTTTCGGTGTACAGATGAATCTTAGACACGCACACACGACTATTCAACTGTACGGCGATTTACGTGAAATAATACACATATTGGTATCTTCCTTTGCAATTGAGTTATCTCTTTTGCCGCGTTAAGAATGAAAAATCTAAAATCGTCGGGTAAAATATTTATGACAATTATCTTAACCTTGTTTTAGGTTCGTGCCACTTTAAAGTATGTTATGTCCCTTTCATATTGAATTACAACAAATTTCAAAATTCGGGTGTTATCTTAGAACCTCATCTACCCTGTTTTTTTGAAAGAGATTATCTCTGAGAATGTTTGCGGTATTTTACACACACAAAAATCTTCGCTACAAAACAATTTTCTACTATGTTCTTGATGACCCAATGTATTCCCGGTTATTTCTGTTTTGTAAGGATTTTATTACGAGAACAGCCTTACTAAAATGTATAGTGTGTTATAGCAAGCCTATTTGATGGAATGAAAATTGAACATATTTCATTTGTTTCTTTTCTTCGTATTTTATTTTGTTTATCAAATAGATCTAGGAGTACTTCATTGTGTCAAGCTCGAAAAAAAATGCATCAGTTAATGGGCTATTGTCATACCGTGTGGAATGGCAAGTGAATTACATTGAAACACGTGCTCTGGCTGATTTTTTTTTTAAGGGATTTTCAATTTTCAGCGCTTTCACTGTATATGCTATTAGTGATGACGTTATTTGTCAACGAAACAAACGCTGGTTTCAATATCAGTGTACAGTGTGTCTGTTTACACATAAATTAAATTTAAAAAATGCAGATAGATTAACGTAACCTTGTCAGTCGTCATTATAAAACAAATGGATACAATGTGTCCGAAAGTCCTTAGTGTAAACAGGTTTCGCTAAAAAGGGAGTTGTCTCCCTTCTTATTGCGCCCTTGACATATTTAAATCTCGCTTATTTCAATAAGGTTTGCCGTTTTGGATTTGATCTCGTTCCCCACGAGATTCTTTTCTTGCTATACTTACCTTGCCTTCCACTTAAACAGGCTCCTGATTTAGTACATGCATCGTGCTAACGACCTATGCTGTACAATGGCCGACTGTGTCGAAAACACACAAACAATTGATGACAATAGGCCGCGATATAAGACGCATCCTTGCCTAACTGAAGTAAATCAAAACCTTATCTGCGGTATCGGCACAGGTAACGGACATCAAAGCCAGACAAATAACAGGTGTTGGATGGCTTGTCCCTATCTGTAGGAAATTCGATACTGGTGATTAATTGAAAAAAAATATCGCCATTTACAAGTTTAAGTTATGGTGAAGGATATATAGTTTCTGATTGCTAAAACGCGCCCAATTAGTGTTCAATCTATATATAACAAATTCGGCAAAGTGTCTAGGTTGTAAACAAATCATATGATCATGTTTTGTAGTTAGGTCATTTTGTCACTCATTCTCAGTAAACACGTCATATGGCCACGTGCTGTAGCTGTGTCATTCTGTCACTCATTCTCAAAAAAAATCCTCTGATCATGTTTTGTAGTTAAGTGATTTTGTCACTCATTCACACTAAATAATTTCTATGATCTCGGGCTGTACATGTCGTTAGGTCATTTTGTCACTTATTCAAACTAAATAATTTCTATGATCTCGTGCTGTAGATAGGTCATTTTGTCACTCATTCTTGGCCAAGCACAACTCAGCTTCAGACTTAAGGGGCATTATTTTTGGACTGAGAAACATTCTCATTGCTTGCATCCATATCATACATATTTTGATATCTTAACGAGTGTTCATATACGTGTATAAACCATGTAACAATAAAAGATGGTTTTTGTTAGGTTTATTGATCCTGTATTGAACTTTTTTCCTATCTATCTGGTCATTTTTCCGTTAATTCTTTAAGAAATCGATTTGAAATCGTAACATTTTTTAATATTTTGATTTCGCTGCTTATTTTATGAATGGGACGCAAAATAAAGCTGCGTACTACTGTCTGTCAGAAACTATTGTCAAATGTATCGTCAGAAGTATAGTAATTGCCTCACACGAACAAAATATTACAGCATATTCCTGAAACGAATGCCAAGCATTTCAATGTAATAGTTAAAACTGATGCATCATATCATTATATTTATTGAACGGCAATTGTCTTGTTCAAAACATAGAAATGCGAACAAGTATTTCTGGCATCCCCTTCACACTGCCGCTAGGGTGTAGTAATGGCAGAATGATTGAGCCGTGGGCTGTAACGCCGTATTGTGGTGGGCGAAACATGTGTTCCCTTTAACAAAGTTACTAGTCTCCTGGGCAAGCCTATAATCAAAGTCCCGCCGTTAACATGTTCAACTTAGCAATTGCAGAGTATGTCGTGGATGTAAACAAATACGATACATTCCCACAGCCTGCCTTTCATATCATTGATCAGCGAGGCCATAACTTTGTTAAATTCCCATAAAATCATCTTATAATTTTCTAGCTAGTTTAAACAGTTCCATTCAATGCCCTGAAGACTTTTATTCGAATGCTCCTTTTTCTAAATTGCCTGACATGTACCACTGCCGTGGTTAGCTAGTTACACAACCAGACATCCTAGAATCGTTGATGATTTATAAACATGAAAAAGAGCATTCACATGGAATGGCTTCCCATGGGTAGACAATAACACGTCTTGCCATACCGTCTGGGGGGAATAGAAATACATGTTTGTAAGTCTGAGTCACATTACACGTATAAATCATATTTGAAGAAGCTTCATTCATAAAATAAATGTATTTCTCTTATCAATAAGTTCTAAAATGAAGACCACCACACTTCTTCTTTTCTGGATAACCAAATGGTTTATATGATATTCCTCCGAACTAGTAGTATGGTTGTGCTGTATGAAACGTTCTGTATTCACTTTTTATGGTTCCCAAATTATTGCCTTGTTTCAAACTGCAATAGATAAATTATGAGCAAAAACTTTTACAAATCATGTTAAAGCGGAAAATAGGTACCCTAAATCCCATACAGTCTAGATAATTGACTATTCTTTCTTGAAACCTTTTCGAACATACAATGTACATTTATTATTCCCGGATAATAATGACCCTCTCGATACTTATAAAAACTGTTGTTTCGATCAAGGCAAATATATGTGTACAGTAAATAAAATTACGTAATATTTATTTCAGTTTGTTCATCCAAGAGTGTATTTTTGGTATTTGTTTTTTCAATATGGTATTGAACAAGGAAATGTATGTTTAACTAAATCTTGCTTTTCATGTTAAATTAACATTAACTAACGACCACTTTTTCATAAGCAAAATAACTAACCATGCTTTCGTCTTTTCCAGGCTGTCAAGGAGCACATGGGGACGGAGTGCAAGTGTCACGGTGTTTCGGGAGCTTGTTCTTTGAAAACGTGCTGGACAACTTTGCCATCTTTTCGGAGAATAGGTGAACATTTATACAAAAAGTATAACAAATCTAAAATGGTGGTACCTTATTACGCCACTAGGAACCGCATACCCACCTTTTTGACTTTGAAAAGATCTAAGCGTGCCCATGCAAAACCGCGCCGCTCTGATCTGGTATATCTTAAGAAATCCCCAAATTACTGTGATTTTAACTCGTCCACTGGTTCCTTGGGAACAGTAGGCCGGAAGTGTAACAGAACATCTTCCGGTACGGATGGCTGTGATTTGATGTGTTGTGGGCGTGGCTACAATACACACCAATACACAAAGACTGACCAGTGTCACTGTAAGTTTCACTGGTGCTGTTACGTCCAGTGTCGTGAGTGTAGTGAGCGGACGGAAGAATATGCTTGTAAATGAGCATACTCACACGCATGAGCAATGCTAGTACGTTGTTAACCACGACACAAGAAAAGGTGCACGTGCGCTTTCCTGGATCTGGATTGCTGCTAAGTAAAGTGCTTTTATTTACACTTTGTGATACGCTGGACGTGACCACCATGACGTCACCAAGACGTTACCGTGATATTTCACCTTGTGGTTTGTGAAAACAAAGCTGACTTACGTGCTGAAAACGAAGTCATCGACGTTTATTGGATCCCCTATGTTATGGGCATTCGGTGCGTTCGTGCGGTAGAATAACAAGGTCGTTGCCTTCTGCTCGACCGGAGGTTTTCTCTGCGACATCGAAGTACTGCGCACGTGCGGGTGAGTCCGGACTATAAAAGAGGTTACCCGGTTTTACAAACAAACTTGTCATAAATAGACGATGGTGTTTTAACAAAACAAAACTCACATATGACCAAGGATTTAAAACCAAAATGTTTTAATGACGCAAAATAACGTTCATCTACAATGACACCATCATCATCATGATGACTTTCTATTTATTTTAACGTATTTGTACCCCCGTGTACTGTAAGTAGGAGACAGATTATCAGACACGTGATAAACACGTGTCACGCGTGCTACTTCCAACTGTCTCGCATTCATGAACAAATATGACATGAACAATGGTTCGGACATTATACTGGATATAATTATTTTGAATAATATACATGTAGTTGTTGTTGTTGTTGTTGTTGTTATATGAAGAAAAAAGCCAGTGACTGATGACATAAAATCATTATTTATATTACACCATTGAAATGTTGTTTAAGTGAAATACTTGTATTGTTCCGTCATGTTCATACAGCCGTTAATGTATAGTGTATATTTAGACGTGTAAGCGTAGACTTGATCATACGGACGGACGGGTGTACACGACAAGAGCTTACACGAAGATTCGAAGGGTCTTTATCTGCAATTTAAAAAGGTTAAAGCTGAGAGTTTTTTTATACCTGTTTTGTCGCCTCTCTGTATCCCACTCCATCTCGGTTGTATCCCCCCAACATCCCCACTCGGCTGTATTATCCCTACCCCACATCCCCACTCGGCTGTATTATCCCTACCCCACATCCCCACTCGGCTGTATCATTTCCTACCCCACATCCCCACTCGGCTGTATCCCTCCCTACCCCACATCCCCACTCGGCTGTATCATTTCCCACCCCACATCCCCACACGGCTGTATCCCTATATCCCCGCTCCTCTCTCGACCCTCTCATACAAACTGTATATCAGCTATACATGTAACTTCACGTGAAGCAGTCATAATCATTCTCTGTAACTTAGATCTCTTAGGTAGATAAAGACATTTGGTTTAGGGGTTAGCGAACTAAGATAATATTAAATATTGATATTAAAATTTGCTTCCTACTGTTGTTCTCATATCTACCTATATAGATACAGCTTTTTTAAAAACTAGCATACAAATAGTGATATACACTGTAATACGAAAGGTGTCAAGTCTCATTTCAAAATATGTTATTAAATCAATTAGATTTAATGGGAATTGGGTAATATTTCAAGTGTACTACGAAGGTGTAAAAGTACAAGTGTGATACTATATGTGTAATAATACAAGTGTGATACTACATGTGTAATAATACAAGTGTGATACTACATGTGTAATAATACAAGTGTGATACTACATGTGTAATAATACAAGTGTGATACTACATGTGTAATAATACAAGTGTGATACTACATGTGTAATAATACAAGTGTGATACTACATGTGTAATAATACAAGTGTGATACTACATGTGTAATAATACAAGTGTGATACTACATGTGTAATAATACAAGTGTGATACTACATGTGCAATAATACAAGTGGTACAATACTACAATTTAAATGCTACATGCTTGTAGTACAGTTGAAATAATACAGATACTACTGATGTAACTTTTAAGGTGTAATAAAACATGTGTAAAACTACAAGTGTAATACTACAGATGTAATACTACAAGTGTATACTACAAGTGTAATACTACAGGTGTAATACTACAATTGTAATACTACAAGTGTAATACGACAAGTGTAATACTACAGGTGTAATACTTCCAGCATGACACTTTTCAGAGACAAACTACAGGTGTAATACTACAGGTGTAATACGACAAGTGTAATACTACGGGTGTAATGCTACAAGTGTAATACTACAGGTGTAATACTACAAGTGTAATACTACACGTGTAATACTACACGTGTAATACTACAAGTGTAATACTACAAGTGTAATACGGTAAGTGTAATACGACAAGTGTAATACGACAGGTGTAATACTTCAAGCATGACACTTTTCAGAGACAAACTAGTGTAGTGTTTACTTCTGTTCGTACATCTTCCTAAATATATAACGACAGCTTCCTTATTAGGCCTGTCAATTATAGATGACATCCTATGGGCGTTCACTTGTTTAGGCTTTTCTCTTCCGTTATATATATTCTACAAAACGGTCTTTCTCCATCTTTAAAAACTGTGTGTCAACAAACCTAGCACATCAAGATCAGATATATTGGGAACAGATCTAGATGGGACACAAGATTATTTAATATAAATTGGAAAAATGTGTTTGTCATTTTTATTCAACTTCAGACAGATCATCAGTGCAACCTAGTACATATTATCATGTTCTAAAATAGAAACATTTGTGACCCCTCTATCCTCAGACCCTCATTGTGCCCCTCTCCCTTATTCCACCCTCACCGCCCGATGTTTCCCCTCCCCCTATACCACCCTCACCACTCCGTACATTAACTCAATTGTGTATTTGCAGAAGTACTTATAAAGAGAAATATGCACGTAGTTTAAAACAAACTGTTGATCCATAAAATAAACGCAATTTTAAAAGACTGTTTCGTTCTTTCAGTTCTATATATAAATTATTGTATCATCGCATATTCCTTAAAAATTGTTCTATGTTTCAAAATTAAAGAAATATCAAATTTAACGCTGTGTCCTATGTCGTGCTTTTTTCTGTTTATTCCTTTTGAAATATAGGAAAACTAGCAAACCCGGCTAAATCGAGTAAATGGAGTGTTGAATATCTTAACAATCATGAAACAAGTACATGAATATCAACTTGAATCATTTGTGTTATCCTGCATTGTAGGACGCATGGAGTTTGTTAGTGTATTACGTAGCACGCAGGAAGTCATTAAGTTGTCGTGCAGTGATCGGATTGTTGTGGTTTTGGATTTTCAACAGCTCATTTTCAGTGTAATACCTTTTGAATACTACTGCGCAGAAAACCGTTATAATCAGCCGAAGCCCATAAGTATACTCCACTCTAGGCGGGAGTTGAGAAGCACCTTGATACTTCAATTACCACAGTGTATCCACCAAACTGACAGTATAAAACACATGTTAGCTGCAAGCCGACTTTTAAAACTCAACTCAAACAAGAGATTAATGAACTGTTAGAAAGGTTGCACACATCACATATGTATAACGTCATGACGACCTTTTTATCAGGTGACAACGTTTAAAGGATCCATCTAGCTTACTAAGTATATGTTACCGTTTACTATCCATGTAAAATTCGATGTACAGATTTCTTTTTTATTAACATGACGCACACGGACGCTAATATAATTCGTTTCCCCCTTTTGGAGTGAGACGGGAAAGTCTAAACCCCCGTCGAGAACTCAACATTTTAGATTCTTACTCCGAGGGTTTCATTCCAAACCAAGGGTATTGCTTTTCGTCTCAAAATCTTTGATTACATGAAATGCAAGCGTTGAATTAGTGAGCTGTCTTTATTCAAGTAGGCGAAACAGATTTCACTTTTCTCACACCGGAACAGAAATGCATCTATGAAGTATGGTGGGAATAAGATTTTCCGTTTTAAATCAAGGAAAATGTCAATAATGTACCAGCGTGGGAATACATGAGGTTGTTTTTATATATTTCAGCGTTTATCCAATAATTTCGCAGGAATTATTTTTTCTAATGATCTGTTTTATCCCACAACACATATTGTCAAGTATCATTATAAATGAGTTATTTTTTCATTTCGACCAACACTACGCATACGTTTTGTGTTTTATCTATTTAAGAGACTTGGAGCAAAACTAAGATGCGTAAACACAAAAGATAATAAAAGGTTCTTATTTTCATAGTGAAAAGATTTTTTGTTTCTTTTTTTTTGTTTACAGTTGAAAATCGATAAACTGGATGTTGAATGTTTTTCTTTCGGAGACTCCATGTTGTAGACAGATAAATCTGCTTTGCTTTTTAACTAACTGCGGGAGACCATTTACAAACAAACAAACACATAATAAATGGTTTATGAATCGTTATATTTCACAAAGAATATGATAGTATAATCACAGCGTTGTTATATTGCTTTTGTTAATGCCGTAATTACTCAAGTTTTAGAAATCTACGAATGAGGTGGGAAAAACCCCGAAACGAAATTTCGATGTTAAAAGTTGATAGCAATATTTTAAAATATGTTAGTTAAAATAATGTTATTTTTTTTAGATTAACGATGTCGCTGATTAGTCTGACAAAGCTAAGCTGTGTACGGAATAGATAAATGAGAAACATTACATGTGAAAAAACAAGAGTTTAAATTGCAACAACAAAGATATGAGCGCCACTTTGTCTCCGTGTAGCTGACGGAACCAACAGTGTCTGGCCGCCATTGACCACACGGAGAGGACTCAACGGATACAGTCACCGTTCTCTTTTGTATTGAACAATGACTGAAGCTAGATTAGGGAGAAAACGGGCGAGAAGTGTAAATAAACAATGTTAAAGACAATGGCGAGTGGCTTATCTGGGTGTCTCCTCTCAAAGTGATCCTGACGACGTAAAGCAAACAGCCTTGTCTGTCTAATAACAAAGAAACAGGGATCAAATTAACTGTGGAAGCTCGAGTTTTCTGTTTGCGAGCGGTAGGTTTAGTTGCGTTAGACGTGAGTTATGACCGTAATTTACTGTACATCCAATTCATCTATTCGCTTTTGTATTCTTCTGAGATCAAAGACAGTGGCAAATTATCCCTCTCATCTCCCTTTTGCAATCATGGCACTTGTCAATAAAGAAAACAGAGATATATCCTCACCTAATACCAAACTATATAGCGTATGTCGCAATTTAAGACAGGACCGATGTCAAGTGTTTAAACCAAGATCAGATGGAGTTACTAGTACATGTTGTAAGGTATCAGTACAAGTTTTGTCAAATTTTAAAGACCTAATATTCTGATTTAAACAAATTTGAATCTCCACGCTTGTCATCAAAGTATTGACACGTGTCGCAGTTCATATACTAATTTATAATACGTGCGTTATATTTTAATGTCTACACATTATCTTGTTTTTGACAGTCTCAGCCAATTTTGAACATATTTTAATCTACATCCCACCATTATAATGTATGAAATATAATGTAAATATCCCTAAATATTTCATTTTTAAGGATTTCTCGATGTTGGGCAGTGGCACTGGGCCACATGTATTTATAATCCTTTGACATGTGTTCCATATCATACTTTCTTGTTATACCCATCATATAATGATGTATCTGTGTTACTTATCAAATAAGTATGTCCCCCGAGTTATTGTAACTGATCATACGAAAGTCTACACGTGTAACTGAACATACCAGTATGTTTCAAATATAAACTGGTGAAGACAGCGATTGAAAGAAATCGAGCGTCTCGCACATTTATGAATAAACGATAACAGCGAAAGGGCAGGACCACAGAACTACACCATACGTCAAACGGACAAAGTGTAGGGACAAACGAAACCTTCACCGAACCAGACATAAACTTGTACTGAAACTGAATTATAGAAATACCTGATAGCATACAAGCATAGCCTGAAAAGAACGATTATGATTTTATCAATTATTAGAGAAAACATGTTCATTTCTGTTCATCATTTCAGTCAATTAAGTTTAACATCGTCAAAGCGGACATTAATGAAGCTGTTATTAATTCTAAACATTAAAGCGCTTAACAATGTCCAACACATCTTTTACTAGTGTTTAAACTATTGGAATTGATTTAGGCTTGCAAAACAACATTGTACACATTTGGCAAGTCAATTTATAATCATTGACAGCGTGTCTGACCTTTGCCCCGGAACCTATCCTGTTACTATCAACACGTAAACTTACGGTTCACTAACGGTTTCCTGTACTTCAAACAAGCATAAAAAATGCAAAAACAGAAGACAAAAAAATATACAAAAATGATAAAATACACCGTAACAGTACATGCACATGTACTTTTAGCTCGTTCTTCCCCGACAGCGCCAAAACATAAAAAAAATATCATAAGAATAGCTGACATTTTTGAAGTCTTTTGTATTATGATATTTGATATTAATTATCAAAAAATATTTTTGATTGATCCGGTTATGTGAATGAACTGTTACGTCGCTTTACCGATTCATTATGTCACTAATCTCCCGTAACAAAACCTTGAATCAACCAATAACAATACACTGTCCATGTTAATAGCATGCACTAATTTGTCGAAAAGTACAGTCGCTCCTGCCGATGCTGAATAAACGCCAAAATAAAACACGTGGGTCGATTGTGTTTTCAGAGCGAGCCTTGTTGTCCATAAACAGACTTCATGACCAAACAACGTGGTCAAGGCGTAGTTGCTTTTAACGAGGAAATATTCTATTGGTTAGCTTGTAAATTTGATCTGTCAATCTTGTGTTGTCCTTTGCTTACTCAGCACTGCGTCATCGTTACCGAACAATAAAGAAAACCTCAATTGAACATAACATGATGATAAAATCGTTACTTTTCCACACGTATTTATCTACCTTTATTGATAACCTGTTGTTTGTGTTTTTGGCTGATTTCTGTTTAAAACGTATGTTATCACGAACATTTTTCGGACACACAGAGAATCTACGTTATACATTGTTAGTAAGACAGATTATCACTTAAACTAAATTATAGGACGATAACTACTTTGGCTCATTAGGACTACATTCAAATTGTCGTAACAGGACTGTTACTTTATTGACGTCAAAGGACTGTTTCTATATGACGTAATATGACTTTAACTATAATTATTATACCTCTACTTATTTTACACTATACAAAAGTAACCACATAAACAAGCTATTTCTCCTCTAACTGCATGCCAGGAAAATAGTTCGTCTGGAGGGGTGCAATAGTTTTGAAACTATTTCCCTCGGAAAATGCGGGAAATTGAGTGACGTCGTGGGCGGGGCCTGACCGAATATTGACCAATCAGCGCAATCGAATAACGTCGGCAATTTCCGGCGAGCGGAGCCAGTACTTTCTGGACCGACCTTCACCTCGCATTGTTGTTGGCAGACGACAACAGAAATGGCGACCTCCAGGTTTTCTGTTTTGGACGAGAGTGAGTTGTCGGACATATTGGAGGCAAAAGACAGTTGGAACACAAAAAAACCAGTACAGGCATCCGTTACATTGCTCTCTACCTACCTCACTGAAAAGGGTTTGGATATCGCGGACATTGAAACGGGCACAGTGGGGAATTGTGATGCGACGCTGAGGCGTCAAATAATATTTAGAATATTGTAAGGGAGTGTTTGTATTGGTATAATAAAACAGTTGAAGTATGGGTATTTCGGGATATAGCAAGTTTATGATCCCCCTCGTCCAAAACTATTTCCCTCGGCTTCGCCTCGGGAAATAGTCCTGGCGTCGGGGGATCATAAACTTGCTATATCCCTCATACCCATACTTTAACTGTTAACTATAACAAGTCGGTATCTACTAAACTACTAAACAGGACGATGCTAACTCTGTAACAATAAGACAGTTAGGCCCGGATATAGTACAGTGGTGTAATTTGATGTAATACGACGGTAACCACAGTGAATTATGACGTAGGAGCGCGGGGTCACTAATATGACGTAATAATTAAGGTGCGTAGCAGGTACAGGTAACTAATTTGACTCTGAACGACATTAAAATTACAATCACATATTCCATCTATTGTCGATTTATAACACCAGCTTTTATGGGGAAGTGTTCCGCCATTTTTTAAAACATCCTGCATGATGGGCTTACCGTAGAATAGTTCACCAGCGGTTTTAAACTAATTGTACCGTATCGGCTCATTCCTTCAAGTGGGGAATTCCAATCCTCGAGAAATGTATATTGTTACTCACAACTAACAGAGGAGACAATCCGAATAAATATCACATGTTATAAAATCCATATCACAAATTTTAAAACAACATGTAGAACTCATATGACGAAACACAGAACACGACACATAAAACAAAACAAATGGGAAAAAAAATAAGAAAAACTAATAGAACAAAAAATACACATTATACAGAAGACAACACATAGAACACACCAAATTGATTACAACACATACAATACAACATAAAGAAGAACAAATACCTGAAAACACTCCTGTTTACTTAGGCTTAATGCTGATTCGGCAAAGTTACTTTGTGAAATGTACTGTGAAATGGATACACCATCTCCGGAGAAGACAAAGTGCAGGAACCGTATCCTATTAAATCGGGTTAAGTATTGTATATGCATCGTATATTAACTGTATATGTAATTGACTACATGGTACATTTGTATATATGTTCTTTATATTGTTAAGCACTCTAGAGCTGCTAGCATCAGCAGAATATGGCGCTATAGAAATGTCTATATATTAACATATATATAACAAATATATCCAAGACTCTATCCATTTAAGAAAATCAATGTTAAAATTTGAATACAAAAACAAGTTTATTATACTTCATTGATAGGTCTCCCATGATACAGGTACAAACCGAATATCAAACCAAGAGCCCTGGTAAAAGTGACAACTAACATCGGGTATATGAAAAAAGGTACAGTAATAGAAGGAAAACACAAGTTATGAAGGAAATGCATCTATAGAAATTAATAGTTTTCGGTATATTAGAAACTGGACCATATACTAATATCTTACATTTTGTTCTTTACACGATGTACGTGTGCCGAAGTCGATTTGTGTATAAAACGTTAGGACACGCTATCGGAAACGTTCCCATTACTATCGGCATGTCGGCATGTCGACGATTTTTTATTCAGGCCATATTTTATTTTTTTTCGTCTAAAAATTAATATTCAGATCCCTTTGCATTGTCACTGATATGGCGTACCTGTTCATATTTTGACATGTATCATATCTCAGTGCCTGCTGACATGATACCCACACGCTCATATTTGTAACAAATGCATTCATCATTACATAGCATGTTGACTTGGGATTAGCACTAAGGCCAGTAGGTTTGAACATAAATCATAAAGTCCCTTGTCCCCTTTCTTGACACTCCCGATCCCACCCCGACCCTCCGACCTCAACTACGTTAGGGCACTGGCCTAATCTGCCGTCGGCGCGGGGTAGACGCTGGAGTCGGTCACCCTACCCACGAGCCATAATAGATACCTCCCATAGAACATAACACAGCCGAAACCTGGTCAAAAGTCGCGCTGATATACCTGCAGCTATTGTACAGATGGCAACATACAACCCGTGTATCCATAGTCTCGCGCGCAATCGCCCATGAGGAATTGCTCGAGTTCTTTTTGACCTAAAATTCTTAATAACAGCAGGAAACTATGAAGATCCTGATAAGATCTTGCGTCAGCTTTGATGCATTGCCATACATGTCATATTTAATTATTTACATGTGATTTCTTCTACTTAAACAATGAACGAAATGTGTTATGGCAGGTATGCAAGTCATCAATATGTACGTAACACCGTCCTAGGTAACCGGTGGAAATCTATCTGAGACACTTGCATGATTTTACATAAAAGGTAATATTCTGTTACGTTTCGTGTGAATCTGTAAAAAATGAATAGAACTTTAGATATGAAAGGGTGACTGTTGTCTTTTTTAAAAGATAAATACAATAAGAACATACATGTCATAATTTTATATCCATACCTCATGTAATGTGCTCTATGGCGCGAGAATATTACAAGCTGTACCTATTTCAGAAAAGAGAGAGAAGCCAGTTCAGTGTAGGTATGATGTCTGTGTTATTTCGCGCACAATATCATACCGGCAAAGGAGAGCGTAAGGTCTATATTCCTAAACCCGACAGCTACAATCTAGACCCGTCAAAATAGTTTTAAAATCCTAAGAGCTACAGTGTACAATAAAAAAATGTCCGGGATGTTTTGGTAAGTAAGACAAATGCCATCCTCGATATCTAGGTGTAACGCTCACATTCGCTCTCTACATGACGACACGCGGCTAGCTATTTGATTGGTGTCAGGTAAAAAAAAACCTGACCAATCATAAGGCTGATACTTGTCCTTTGAAGGTTACAAAGGAGCGACACCCGACTTCAAAGCCTGCTATTTTTTACCGTTACGCGACCGCGAGATTCTTTTGATGTACATCAAAGAGACAAAGTAGTCTTCTCGTCTCGTTCACAAGCCTTCATTGTTGCCATGACATATTCCAGGGGTGCAGAGAGCGAAAGTGAGCGTAACCCCTGGGTATAGAGGATGGCAAATGCCAAGGTTATCGAGAATTGTATTACATATTGTATTATATAAGTAAAGATTTTTTTCTTGTAGAGTGTCCAATATGTTGTTTTCTATGGCCATTTGACATTCTTCTAATTTTCAAATTAGGTAATTGTACCGGGGTCAGGAGGTCATCATAACAGCAGGAGAACTCATCACAAATAAATATAATTGTCCTATATTGATTTGTCTCAATCTTTTTAACATTTGTTTCGGAGCAGAAGTGTCAGATGAGTGGACAGAAGTTGAAATGAGAAAGGGTAAAGGTGAGCCAGATGGTGAGTTTGTTAAGTCTAGTTTTCATAGAGTTAACTTAACTGTTGAAAGGCATTTCTGTATGTGTTTCGATAGGGAAGTTTTTATAGTGCAGCAGCTACTGAAAGAGTCTTGGACTAAATTTCTTTGTACTCTATCGGTTAAATTTTTTTTTTTTATAAAAAATAATGAAAGTTCTGGGCCCGTATTCATGAAACCGTTCTCGTGCTCAAGCATGGATTCTGAGCTCAAAAAGTCAAATGTAAACGTTGAAACAGCAGTTAGCTTCAAGTCTCTTCAAAATGTTTCCAACGCATTGACAAAACAAGATTTATTCACTAAGTTATAACAAGAACAAGAAATTAGGCTTGAGCACAAAATCCATGCTTTAGCATCATAACGGTTTCATGAATACGGGCCCCGAAGTATTACAGGCTGCTTATTGTGCAAGTAAAATTTGGTGTGGTAGACAATCAACTGGTTTCGATACTGCCATCAGAACAGCGTCTTCGATACTTGCGTTCTCTGCATCCCTTGGAATGTCATGGCAAAATTGAAGGCACACGGCTAGCAGTTTAATTGGTCTCAAGTAAAGAAAATACCTGACCAATAGCTAGGCTGATATCTGTTCTTTGAAGATTACAGATAGAGAGACAAACAACTTCGAAGCAAGTCAATATTGCCGTTAGAGGGCCGACAGATTTTTGATGTACATCGAATAATCAAACTAGTCTGCCTGCAATTGTCTCATCCACATGGTGGAGCCTTCAGATTTGCTTTGACATATTCCAGGGGTGCAGGGGGCGAAAGTGATGTCAGAATAGCAGCTACATACTTATTTTTCAACGACTTCTTGTTTTCAATCTTCAATATTGTTAGCAGTAATAGTTATTCATACCATTTCCTAAAAATACATAAAAATCAATATTGTGATAAAAAATTAATGAGTTAGTCAAAAAGTGTTCGTTCCTATATATTGGATTTTGTTGGTAGACTGACTGGTCGGTAGTTAACCTTGCCCAATCTGTCCTTTTTCTTGTAAATGGGTTGTAGTTGTGCTCGCTATACGTTGTCAGGAGAATTACCAGAAGTGATAGTTGTGTTTATAAACTTGGTAATGTGTTGCGTAAGGGATAACTGCCTTGTTTTAATGGGTTTTTCACTAATGTAGTTTACACCTGTGGGATTTTTTAAAAATTCAATAGTGAAACAATTTTAGAAATTGTTTTCTTCCTGAACTGTTGTGAAGTTCAAGTGCTCGTTATAATTGGATATTTGTTAGATGATGCTGATACTTTCTGGAGTGTGTGGGAAAATTATGTGTTCTTCTATGTCATTAGCCACATTTACAAAAAGCTTTCTCAAGGCTGAATTTTGTCAGTCATGATTTTGCCCTTTTTCTCCACCACTCACGAATTTTGTGAGTCATGATTTTGCCCTTTTTCTCCCCCACACACGGATTTTGTCAGTCGTGATTTTGCCTTTTTCTCCCCCACACACGAGTTTTGTCAGGTATAATTCAGACCTTTTTCTCCCCCACACACGAGTTTTGTCAGTCATAATTCAGACCTTTTCCTCCCCCACACAAGAATTTTGTCAGTCTCGATTTTGCTCTTTTTCTCCACCACACGCGAATTTTGTCAACCATAATTTTGCCCTTTTCCACCCCCATACACACTTATTCGTTAGTTATATAAAATGATGATCGATATGTGTTTCTTGCGTTTGCTCGCACAACAACTGTTTCTCCCCTTTCCTTGTGATTGTGTAGGATATCCCCTGGTGTGTGTGTGTGTTGATGGTATTTGTTGCTATTTCGGAATCTGTATACAGATTATATACAGACTTTGTTGATTGATGTTTTTGTTTGTACAGATATAAATTTCAGATCTTTATTGAAATTATCTGCGTTGAAATGTTTCAGTCATTTTGTATAGTCTATAAGTTTTCTTTTATTGATGTAAAATATTAAACTGTGCCATTCACTGATACCAATTGTCTCGTTTCTCGTTTTCAATTCATACAAAATGAATATTTAGGAACAACCTGATAATCTACAAAGTGCGGAATAAATGTTATTCTTGGCGAGTATGTCGTTTTGTAGTCGCTTCCATTGACTTTAGACATTGATAATGTGAAAGTAGCAGGGAATGACCGCCAGCATCTGCTGTTGTGCATTGTCAATAGAGTCTTATATGAGTTTTGTCACAGTCCATATCATGTCTTCTTACCGTTGATGGTGACAAGCCGCTACAAAAAATAGCGATTTCGTCCGATTATTCATGCTCATCAGATCTAAAATAGGAATAACATGATTTTGAATAGAACAACACGATATTTAACAAAGCAAACAACTAAACGAACGAACGAACATACAATTAACTTGATGTCGAATATGTATGTACATCACACTTTCGAGTATGAAGATTATTTGCGTATAAATCACAAGATTTCCAATAAAAATACCAGATTTTGAATATCATAATTATTTTTCTACAATGTAATAAATTGTATAAAATGGAATTATTGAGTTTCACGCCTGTTTTTGTTTTAAGATAAACCAATCAGGACCGATGGTTCTATAAAAGTAGATCATTCAGTTTGATTAATCAATTTTGTGTATAAAATCCTCTCAATTTTTTTTTGATTCTTTGATACGTTTTTCAGTAAAATAGAAACGTGTCAGTTTTATGTAGTACCGTGTGGGGATGTCATATAAGTGTGTTTCACAGGTGGAAGTTTATCTGGTTTTTTAAGGCTTCAAAGAATCGTAGATCATTTACAAATCAGAAATATCAATCATTCCCTTGTCACGTGGCCAAGATCTTACAATCAAATTACCTGCCCACGTTAATGGCCGATTCGTGATCATTGGAACACCTGTGAAGTTTATACGTTGATGTGACAACATGACAAAATTGTTGCACCTGCTTGCTTTGACTGAACAGGTAAGCAATGCAATAATAATTGTCAATCTGATAACTTTGATATATATTTAATACGTTATGCATAGGTTATGAATAAAACGTTGTTGGTAAGAACGTCTATATAATCGGTAGGTACGTCCACGGCATTGGTCAGTATGCCTTGTCATTGTGACCACACAGTTCTGTGTGGAATTTGTCATATTCAGCATGTGTGTATATATCAGATTGGTCATGTGAGTGTATTGTACTTCAAATCTTTTTTTTTTTTCAAAAGATATACATTTGTTATTATAAAAAAATCTGATTTGGTGATTACATCCCCGATGGCATGACCAGATACGATATAAAGAACGATTAATTACTAAAATAAGAAATCATTTATCGTTGTGTATATCTTTGTCAGTCGTACACGGTACATGCAAATACGCCGGCGTGAAATACGGTCAGTTAAATGGGTATTGCGGTAAGATTATGTTTATCATACACAATTATTAGCTCGGCAATATGCACAACTCTTCATGGTTGTCAATGAATACTTAATGCATTTTCTTTGCGATCTCCATAACGTTTAGAAGGATAAACTCCTACATTATTTTATACCAAAATGTATGATGACTCCAATATGTCCACATACGCCAAAATACTGTTACTTACTATTTCCCCCAATTAAATCCATTAAACTTTAATATCAAATATTAAAATCCCATACGGAAGCCAAGTTATTACAACATCAGACGCTCCATAGGGTACACTAGACTCAAGTCCGAAATACGAAACTACTCGTCTGGCTCCCGATCCGCCATCTTTACCACACACACGGGTGGAGTGATGCCATTGGGCCCCCGGCAACTGAATACGACTCTCTGACATAAAGGCAAGTGTTGTTCCGTGTACAGATATTGTCTAAAAACTACATATATTAAAGTTGTGACAAAAACTTCGACTCAACTTACTCATCTGTCTCAAAGGAAAGTCAGGTTACGGAATAAAGCTGGGGTGCAATCATTTTAATGTGCATGCATGATAACACGATAAAAACAAGTGTAGTGTGTGGTGTAGATATCTTTACATAAAGATTTTATTCGATCCCACAGAGGAGGTAATGAAGATATATAACTATATCACAGTCACAACACCGTCTTTATTACATAAATGTCGTTTACTGTTTTGATTTATCGTAAGTGAGAACATTACGCAATGTCAATATCTTTGTAATAACAAAGGTTTGTTTGATATTGTTAGCCTTCGTGTAAGGTCGTTTGCGCCTAACTATCCAACGCTGTTAAATTGTATCAGCTATCCTTAATTTTTTAGATAAAGGGAGTTAAATCATTAGTGTTTTTTGTAAGTATTTTAGCTGACGTCTGTAAATTATATCACATCAATTTACCCACACAAGATCTGTTTTAAGCGATCATTTCAAATCAATGTAAACATAGTTCAGGGAGAGGGCCTTGTAAGTTGTAAAAACTTGTGCCAAATCCCGTTGGCGGTTTAATGTCAATATAATATGTTTGAATGAATGCATAGATCCGTCCCCTGAAAATATTGGCGTTTTCTCAACTACATTTGAAGTTAGCCGTTACACAGTTTACCTTCTTTGCCAAAAGATTCGATAGTCTGGCTACAATGTTAAGTACCTTTCCTTACCATCGACTATGGTTTCAGTGATTGAATACATGTCCTCACTAATTGCTAATTGGTGTAGTTTAAAGACAATCTGAAAAACAATCGTAAGTGTTATTCAATTAAATTTATGAATTTATTTTGAATTTACCTCTCTCGTTAATTTAACAAAAGCTATCGTTATAACGCCATAAGGGAGTTGCACTTAACGCAGTGGCACTTAACACAAAACAATACCAGATAATGACCCTAAACAACAAATTTCACAACAGGAATGACACTAAACACAAAACAATACCAGATAATGACCCTAAACAACAAATCTCAACACAGGAATGGCACAAAAAACACAAAACAATACCAGATAATGACCCTAAACAACAAATCTCAACACAGGAATGGCACAAAACACACAAAACAATACCAGATAATGACCCTATACAACAAATCTCTCCACAGGAATGACACTAAACACAAAAACTTACCAGATATTGATCCTAAAAAAAATTCTCACCACAAGAATGACACTAAACACAAAAACTTACATAGAATGACCCTCAACAACAAATCTCACCACAAGAATGACACTAAGCACAAAAACTTACATAGAATGACCCTCAACAACAAATCTAACCACAGGAATGACACTAAACACAAAAACTTACATAGAATGACACTAAACAACAAATCTCACCAAAGGAATAACACTAAACACAAAAACTTACAAAATATTGATCCTAAACAAAAAATCTCACCACAGGAATGACACTAAACACAAACACTTACAAAGGATGACACTAAACACAAAAACTTACATAGAATGAGTTTCAACAACAAATCTTACAACGGGAGTAACACTAAACACGAAAACTTACAAAATATTGATCCTAAACAAAAAATCTCACCACAGGAATGACACTAAACACAAAAACTTACAAAGAATGACACAAAACACAAAAACTTACATAGAATGACACTAAATAAAAAATCTCACCAAAGGAATGACACTTAACACAAAAACTTACATAGAATGACACTAAATAAAAAATCTCACCAAAGGAATGACACTTAACACAAAAACTTACATAGAATGACACTAAATAAAAAATCTCACCAAAGGAATGACACTTAACACAAAAACTTACATAGAATGACACTAAACAACAAATCTCACCAAAGGAATGACACTAAACACAAAAACTTACAAAGAATGACACAAAACACAAAAACTTACATAGAATGACACTAAATAAAAAATCTCACCAAAGGAATGACACTTAACACAAAAACTTACATAGAATGACAGTAAACAACAAATATCACCAAAGGAATGACACTAAACACAAAAACTAACATAAAATGACACAAAACACAAAAACTTACATAGAATGATACTAAACAACAAATCTCACCACAGGAATGACACTAAACACAAAAACTTACATAAAATGACACTAAACACAAAAAACTTACATAGAATGACACTAAACACAAAAACTTACATAGAATGACACTAAACACAAACACTTACCAGATAATAACACTCATCAATAAACCTCACCAAAGGAATGACACTAAACACAAAATCTTACCAGATAATGACCCTAAACAACAAATCTCACCAAAGGAATGACACTAAACACAAAAACTTACCAGATAATGACACTCAAGAACAAATCTCACCAAAGGAATGACACTAAACACAAAAACTTACATAGAATGACACTAAACACAAAAACTTACAGAATATTGATCCTAAACAAAAAACCTCACCACAGGAATGACACTAAACACAAACACTTACATAGAATGACACTAAACAACTAATATCACCAAAGAAGTGACACTAAACACAAAAACTTACCAGATAATGACCCTAAACAACTAATCTCACCAAAGGAATGACACTAAACAAAAAAACTTACCAGATAATGACACTCAACAACAAATCTCACCAAAAGAAAGACACTAAACACAAAAAATTACAAAATATGGATCCTAAACAAAAAATCTCACCAACGGAATGACACTAAACACAAAAACTTACATAGAATGACACTAAACACAAAATATTACAAAATATTGATCCTAAACAAAAAATCTCACCACAGGAATGACACTAAACACAAAAACTTACATAGAATGACACTAAACACAAACACTTACATAGAATGACACTAAACAACTAATATCACCAAAGAAGTGACACTAAACACAAAAACTTACCAGATAATGACCCTAAACAACTAATCTCACCAAAGGAATGACACTAAACAAAAAAACTTACCAGATAATGACACTCAAGAACAAATCTCACAAAAGGAATGACACTAAACACAAAAACTAACATAAAATGACACAAAACACAAAAACTTACATAGAATGATACTAAACAACAAATCTCACCACAGGAATGACACTAAACACACAAACTTACCTGATAATGACACTCAACAACAAATCTCACCAAAAGAAAGACACTAAACACAAAAAATTACAAAATATGGATCCTAAACAAAAAATCTCACCAACGGAATGACACTAAACACAAAAACTTACAGAATATTGATCCTAAACAAAAAACCTCACCACAGGAATGACACTAAACACAAACACTTACATAGAATGACACTAAACAACTAATATCACCAAAGAAATGACACTAAACACAAAAACTTACCAGATAATAACACTAAACACAAAAACTTACAAAGAATAACACTAAACATCAAATCTCAACAAAGGAATAACACTAAACACAAAAACTTACAAAGAATGACACTAAACATCAAATCTCAACAAAGGAATGACACTAAACACAAAAACTTACCAGATAATGACCCTAAACAACTAATCTCAAAAAAGGAATGACACTAAACACAAAAACTTACCAGATAATGACACTAAACACAAAAACTTACAAGGAATGACACTAAACACAAAACGTTACATAGAATGACACTCAACAACAAATCTCACCACAGGAATGACACTAAACACAAATACTTACCAGATAATAACACTAAACACAAAAACTTACAAGATAATGACACTAAACACAAAAACTTACCAGCTAATGACCCTAAACAACTAATCTCAAAAAAGGAATGACACTAAACACAAAACCTTACCAGATAATGACCCTAAACAACTAATCTCAAAAAAGGAATGACACTAAACACAAAAACTTACAAGGAATGACACTAAACACAAAAACTTACCAGATAATGACACTCAGCAACAAATCTCACCAAAGGAATGACACTAAACACAAAACATTACATAGAATGACACTCAACAACAAATCTCACCAAAGAATAACACTAAACACAAAAAGTTACATAGAATGACCATAAACAACAAATCTCACCAAACGAATGACACTCAAAACAAAAACTTACCAGAGAATTGACACTAAATGCAAAACCTAACCGACGAAATAGAACAAGACTCAAAGTCTAGCCGAACTAGGTATGGACATGTTATGCCAAAGTGACATACATTTTATAAGGCATAGAATATACAGATTGCTTATTTAGGGAGCATTATCAGAGATATGGAGCTGACTAAGATGTCATGCGAACTAATGCTTCCGTCACTGTTGTCTTCCACACCTGTGAACTTGATGCCCTTTGCTTCTTGCTCCAGATGTTCCATGAACAAACGATGACAATGTGAGGAAGCGTCGCTGATAGATGGTATGTCGGAAGCTGAATTATGCTGTCAGCACAAGTGCTAGCTAGTCGATGCTGTCTTGTATCTGTAAATATATAGTGATATTGTGAGTCAAACTGTGGAATGGTTTCCGACAGATCTTTCAAGTTCTTGATTCGTGTTTGTGTAAGATAGCGGATTACATAACGACGGCGAAAAATATTGAAATAAAATTAACGAAGGCCACTTCGGCCCGAGTTAATCATTTTTCTAGCATTTAGAAATCTCTAGTATTATACCTATACCAACAATACATTATGACCAAGATTGTATTAGATCAGTCACACAAGGATCAGTTGTTTACTGGAGCGACGCACAAGCATGATGTATAAGGGTTAAAAAAATAAACATTCACGATCGTGTCCATTGCCCAATAATTCAAGTCTCTGAAAGTCATGAACAGTATCGTTACATCGCTGACGTGGTAAAAATATTCATTCAATATTCGTACATGTTCATGGATAGAACTTTCCGAACAACTTCGAAGCGTATGATTTTATAGCGCGTGAATGGCTATTTTAGAGCAACGACCTGAACGCTATTGTTGTTATATAAGTTACCCCTTCGTCACACCATTTGTTCATTGTCCGGTTATATGTCAATTTCACACAGCAGTATCCGTTTTCTCAGTTAGTCTGTTAAGCCTTCACGATGATACGACGTCACAGCAGGAATAGCATTCCATTGTTTGGCTATTCAAAAGACGCAGCATGAGTCTCGTCAAAATTGCTCCCTTTTCCACGGTGGTGACAGCCTGGAGAATAGAGCATCGGTTGAGCTAGACAGCTCCATATAAATAAGTGTGTTTTATTTCTTTGTCCGTCAAAATAAAGCGACAGGAAAACAACCTAGACGAGAGCCAGATAAGGCTGTGACGGGGGTCAGCTCTATTGCGACCAACATACGTTAATGTAATCGTTTAGCTATAAAATACATGTCACCACTTCGTCATTTACCTGACATTGTGTCTGAAGGCTCAATGACATGTGAGATGACGTTTAAACCGCCATGGTAGGTTAGTATTCCAACACCAGTGGTATGTTCCACTGATGACATGTAGACGTTATCAGTAAAATACTCAACAGATATGAATTTGAAAGAAGTGCTGTTGAAGACGTATACCCACTCATCAGAGGTGAATTAGAAGGATGACATTTATAGCGCTATAGTAGGCTAGCATTCACTCCCATGGTGTGATTTTAGAAGGATGACATTCGGAGTGCTGTGATTGGATAGTATTTACACACCTGATGTGAATATGAAGACATGTATCCACTCATCAGAGGTGAATTAGAAGGATGACATTTATAGCGCTATAGTAGGTTAGCATTCACTCATATGGTGTGATTCTAGAAGGGTGACATTCGGAGCGTTGTGGTTGGATAGTATTCATACACCAGATGTGAATATGTAGACGTGTATTCACTCACCCTATGTGTAGCCAGACGACAATTGAAGCATTGTAGTAGGCTTATATTCACTCACAATAAGTGAATAAGAAGGATGACATTCGGAGCTCTGTAGTAGCTATATGCCAGTTTTCAATCACCAGATATGGATTAGAAAGATTAAATTTGAAGCGCTGTAGTAGGCTAGTATTCACTCACCAGGTGTGAATTATACGGATGACATTTAGGCCGCTATATGCGCTAGTATTCACTCGTCAGATATGCATTAAAAGGATTAGATTTAGAAGGCAGTAGTAGGCTAGTATTCACTCACTAGATGTGTGAATTAGAAGAATGGCATTTGGAAGGCTGTAGTAGGCTAGTACTCACTCACCGATGTGAATAAAAAGGATGACATTTAGAGCACTGTGAAGGCTAATATTCACACATCAGATGTGTGAGTTAGAAGAAAAGATTTGGAGCGATGTTGTAGGCTAGTATTTACTGTTTGATAGTTTATTACATATAATGTTTAACCTCAGCAGATCTTCAGGTTATGGACTAATAAAATATTTTACCATAGATTGCAACGTATTTCACAGTGTATGACTTTGACATTTTGTACTATTGCACTACTATTTTGTGTTTGTTCTTGTTTCTCTTATGTTGTAAATACTAGAAGTTGTACATTCATATATGTTTAAATATAGTAGATCTGTTGTCCTGGCACTTAGACCAGTGAGTCATAATATTACAACACATCTTTTAGAGGATTTTAAGGCATCAAATTCGGAGACAAACTTGCGCACTAGACGTGGGACACGGGCAGAAAAGTGTGCTGTTAGGCGAATACCAAGTGTTATCGGTGTTAAATCAAACGGAACCAGTGGTTTTACCCACTTGGGCCTGAACACTGATAACCTAATTCATTTTGTCACTACAAATGGTCTGTCTGCCTCGCACACTTTCCTGCAGGGCCAAACTGCGCTTACAGAAGTATTGGGCATCGACACTATTGTGCATTCTCGTAACGATACTTTTACACGGATTCCGCCATCATCAGTATCGTTCGAGAATTTACATGTCATCAAGCCAACAACAGCTGGTCACTGTAAGTCAGTTATTCCTCTTAATTTAGTGTCCTTAAACTGTCGCTCAGTGGAAAATAAGTCATTGTCCATCGGGGATTTTGTGACATCTCAGGACATTGACATTCTTGCATTGACAGAAACCTGGTTAGGTTCAGATATCGATGACCAAGTCCTAGATGAGCTAATACCAACAGGCTATGACTTCCACCACAATGCTAGACTCGGAAAACGTGGTGGTGGGGTGGCTGTTCTGTTTAAAAAAAGGCCTAAGTGTGAGACATCTCTCTTCCAGCCATGATGATGTATACACACACTTTCAGCACATGACTTGTTCTGTCATTGCTGGTGATAAACAATTTAGATTGTGTATCATTTACAGGCCTCCACCATCTAAACAGAATGCTTTCCGAAATACAGTGTTTTTTAGACCACCAAGTTGTTGTACCACAAGAGATTATTATCACGGGTGATCTACATTTCCACTTAGACGATCTATCTAATGTTGATGTTCTCCAGTTCTCTGGTCTACTAGATTCCAGGGGTCTAATTCAGCATGTGACAGAAGCTACACACACCCATGGCCACACACTGGATGTGGTCATAACGAGGGAAGATAACTCAGTCATTTATGTAGCTATTTCAGTGATTGATCCATGTCTAAGTGATGTAAAGGGGAACCAATCTGGTGATCATCTTGCTGTCCGCACAACATTGAATTGTAGTAAGCCAGCTCGTGCAAGGAAAGAAGTGAGCTTCCAGAAATTCAGGGAAATTTCAATACCAGATTTCGACAATGACATTCAGTCTTGTTCCGCCCTTCAATCTACTGAAGGCAAGGTTGATGATCTTGTTGAAGCATACACATTTGTTATAGAAGCCCCTATAGAGAAACACGCACCTCTGCAAACTAAGGTGATAACTGTGAGACCAAATGCCCCGTGGTATAATGAAAATCTCCGCGTGGAAAAACAGAAACGTAGACAAGCAGAGAGACAGTGGCGACGGACCAAATTAACCGTTCACCAACTGATTTATAGAGAGCAATGTCGGCTAGTTGGTTCACTGCTCTTTCAGTCAAAGAAGGCTTATTATTCGGAAAAAATCGAAGGATGTGGCAAGGATAAAAGACAACTTTTTAGACTCACCAAAAACCTAATGGGACAGAAAGGTGAAATTATCCTACCAAGCTGTAATTCTGAAAAAGACTTAGCAAGCAAGTTCAGTGATTACTTTCTGAATAAAATCAGCTCAATCAGGAAGAATATTACCGAAGTGAACACCTCTGCTGACAATGACATCTCTGTCATGACTGCTGACATTGCATTTGATGGGGAACCATTAACAAAGCTCTCACCAACAACCCAGGACGAGTTGCGCAACATTATCATGACCTCGCAATCGAAGTCCTGTGAGCTTGATCCACTGCCTACAGACCTATTAAAGCAATGTCTTGAAGCACTGCTTCCTTTAATTACCGCAATCATGAACAAATCATTGGTTGAGTCAAAGGTTCCATTATGTTTCAAGAAGGCACATGTCAGACCATTGTTAAAAAAGTCTGGAATGGACAAGGAGGAGTTGAAAAACTACCGCCCAGTTTCAAATCTGCCTTTTCTGTCTAATATCTCGGATAAGGTTGTGTCCCGGCGTTTAGAGGTTCATCTCCATGCAAACAGTCTCCATGATAACAAGCAATCGGCCTACCGCATGGGACACTACTGAGACGGCCCTCTTACGTGTACATAGTGATATAGCTTTTGCATTGGATAACAAGTGCAGAGCGGTGCTGGTCATGCTGGACTTGTCAGCTGCATTTGACGTCATCGACCATGGCATACTTTATAAACGTCTGGAATACTCTTATGGAGTGACTGATACCGCACTATGCTGGATACAGTCATACCTGAGTGAACGACGACAGTGTGTTGCCATCGGATCTGCCACCTCACATGACAAAGTACTAGATTTCGGGGTTCCTAAAGGGTCGATGTTAGGACCACGAAAATATTGTATGTACTCCAAACCGATTGGAGAGATTTGTCGTCGCCATAGCCTTCGCTATCATTGCTATGCCGATGACACACACATTTACATGGTCATAAAACCACAGGAAAGTTTGAATACAGTTTCAGAAAGTCTGGAAGCTTGTCTGACAGATATCAGTATCTGGATGAACGCCAACATGCTTAAACTTAATCAGGAAAAGACGGAACTAATCGTCTTTTCCCCAAAGTGTCAGCAAACAATGGCTCTCCAGCTCAAGGTTGGTGCCAGAACTATTGAGACTGTTCCAGCTGTTAAAAACCTAGGGGTATACTTTGACAGTTCTCTGAACATGGAGAAACAAGTGAACGCTATTGCCAAATCCTGTTACTACCAGATCAGGAACATCGGCTGTATTCGGCAGTTTCTAACTGCAGATGCATGCAAGATTTTGGTGCATTCACTTGTTACCTCTCGGTTGGATTATGGTAACGCCCTGCTCTGTGGTATATCTGACAAACTAACTAGTCGTCTGCAGAGGGTCCAGAACACTGCAGCACGGCTAGTTACTCGTACTCGAAAGAGAGAGCACATCACACCTGCGCTTTATTCGTTGCACTGGTTACCTGTACGATACAGGTCGCAGTACAAAATTCTGGTATACACATACAAGGCACTGAATGGAACAGCTCCTCAGTACCTACAGGAACTTGTTACCCTGTATCAGCCGTCAAGATCACTGCGGTCGGAGTCAGAATCTTTGTTGTGTGTCCCAAAATCTCGTACTGTGACCTACGGAAACAGATGCTTTGGGAGGGTTTCGGCTACGTTGTGGAATAGCTTACCATCTGCTATTAGGAAGTCGAATACCCTGGCCAAGTTCAAGAGGGACATAAAAACTCACCTCTTCACGTCTGCATTTTAGAATCTTTGCAAAGACGTCATGTAAATATCACCCTATTATTTGTTCAATTATGTGCGCATTGCTTGTAAAATGTATGAAAGTGATTGCAAGCCTTTGTTGTTTGTTTTTACAATTATAACCATTACTATTATCCATATGTTGTAAAGCGCCTTAGAGTAATTTTACAAATTATATAGGGCGCTATATAAATGTTGTATATTATTATTATTTATTATTATTACAACATCAATTATCTAACAACATCAAAATTATACATTTAACGACAAAACAGAACATTTATAATGCAAATTGTAAATTTCAAGCAGTAAACTCGCGAATGAATACGTCGCAGTGTAAAAATTCCGCGAAATGTCACGTAAAGGTACAAGACAGATCGGACGAGATAGAAAAATCTAGCATGGAGTATAACGTGCGATATCTCTGTCTGAGGTGCGAGAAAACTTAATAAATCATCCATCGGAATGGAAGTTTCTCTATCACACCACCAAGGTAGGGGAAGATTCTTTTAGTAAACATCAATGCCAAGACATACATGTATCATTTCGGTTTGAGTAACATTAAGGTGACCTCTCGGCACTGTATAAAAGGGACACGTTTTTTTTTACATGGTTTCAAATAAAGTGGTCAATAAAATACGAAGGGCTGAGTGATTGAGGCCGTTGGTAAAAATTTGTTTGCACACTGTCGTCACTTTCAGTGTACATGAACGTTTTCCACAGCACCTGTGCAAGAATGTGTTCGGTGCCCAAAGAAAGCGTTACCCATGCATGTCCTCAAAGTTCCGCTCATCGTCTATTGATGACACGATATTTAGCCAACACTGATCGTAAATTGTGCACTTTAACCGTATACGTGCACTCGCACGTACACACACACATACACAATAGGTACAGCGTACTGACCTGAACTATTTTAGTACGTTCTACCATAAATAATACCATTAAAACCGACGGCGGTCAATAAATCCCGGATCTATTGAACTGTGTCCTTACAATTCTGGGTTATATATATTGATGATCTCAAACAAATAAAAAATCGCAATCTCTGTCACAATATATTTAACATATATACAATATATATATATATTGCGTTGCTAGATCTTTACATACACAAAATTCAATAGGGTTAATATCAGAAGATTGGCCTCTGCTTTATCAGTTTTTATGAATTTCAGTAAGCATACATTTTCTTAAATTTCGGGTATGTATACAATGAAATAACAAAAACAAATGTGATAAATAAAGTTTGGTGAAGCTAACAAGAGTTTTTTGCACAACTTGTCTAACGCCGAACGATAGGTCGGGACTGGGCCGAATCGGTATACGGGGTCCTACATACATCAGGCCATACACATGTTGCTAAGGTGCTAGTGACGGTGTCGTATGAAGCCAGACGAACGAGTGAAGCATGAGAGGACAGAGAAAATACAAAGTTCGGTGTCGTTTTATGATTAATATGTGTTGATTTGACGTGTGACCTGTCAGGGATCAGGGACGAGCTAACGTCACGCCAATTGGTGCGAGGGACCACAGGAACATATAACATGTGCTATTCACTAGACGAGAGATTAGGGTTCGATACCTTTTTAAGTCATATACAAATAAGTATAACCCCAGAACCAAACCAATTCAAACGGTTAAGTTGCGGATTGGGCGAGTGGTTTACACTCCGGCCTTCCGCGCAGGCGGCGGGGTTCGATCCACGAAGTCGTCGTACACATAGAATATTCGGAAAAAGTGTTTTTCTCCTGCCCACACAACTCCAACAACCGGGGACGAATATAAAATGGTCTGTGGTGAGTGTTGTGGTCTCTTTGCTGTAGCTAATGTCGGAAGTACGGTCCCACTACAAACAGAACACAATACATCTCCAGCAAACAGGTATACAAACATAGGGAATATTAGTCAGGTGGCATAACAAAGGAATGGATATCAACCATATTTGGTTGGAAGCATCCCTAGGTGATGGGGATTCAAAAATGTAGAAATGGTGGAGTCGACCCCCAGTGGGTTGAGGGGCGGAGCCAAAAGGGTAATTTGGCAATATTGCTATAAATGACTTTTTCTCTTGACCTAAGAGATGCTATCAACCATATTTGATTGGAAGCACCCCTAAGTAGTTGGAATTAAAAATTGTAGAAATGTGGGGTCGACCCCCCAGGGGACTGATGGACCCGGGCCAAAAATGGTAATTTGGCTATTTTGTTTTCAGCGACTCCTTCTCTGGAACTTAGCGATGGTTATCAAACTATATTTTCTGTTGGAATCCCTTGGGAGTGGGGATTAACAAGTGTACAAATGGACAAGCTGACCCCCCGAGCTAAGGGGTGGGGCCAAAAATAGTTATTACTTGGAAAAGGTTGAGATCCCTACCCTATTACCATATATAACATTGCTGAATATAAAGAGAAGAATGCGCATATGCTTCCAGGATGACCCTGGAGTCTGGCCGAACCCTTGGAGACTTAGTCTCTGGGTCACAACTTTGAAACGGTTAAGATTTCCACCCCAAAACTAAATATACCATTGCTGGACATTAAGAGACGAACACAATCATGATATGAGCATCGACCCTTGGGTCTGGCCATACCTCTTTGGACCTAGTTTCTGAGTGACAACAGTTGAGATCTCCATCCTATAACCATACATACAATTGCTGGGTATGATAAATATGATACAGATATGCTACAAGGATTGGCCTTGGGTCTGGCCCTGTCCCTTGGATATTACACTTTTATTTGTATTTATACTTATAATATCTGATAGTGTGGTACAAACAAACAACATACACGCGAATATATGTATTTGCTACTTGTGCTTCAAACGACATACACGCGAATATATGTATTTGAAAGTTTGCTACAAATAACTCACACGTAAGATATCGTTTGGTAAGTATACTTATTTGATGATGTGCTACAGACTCACTCGCGAGTATGTTTATTTGAGTGTGTACTTAATCGACTTTTTCCTGCGTGTACATTGTTTTTATTTAAAACAAATGATTTTATCGCGAGGACTACCTAACAAATACATACATACTATATCGCGGGGATTACTTAACAAAAACGTAAATATTTTATCGCGAGGATTACATAATAAATATATTTAATACTTTATACCGAGGAATTACATAATAAATAAGTAGATACTATATCGCGGGGATTACAAAACAAATACCTAAATACTTTATCGCGAGGATTACATAAAAAATACGTTAATATCATATCGCGAGGATAATATTACAAATACGTTTATATCATATCGCGAGGATTACTAATAAATACGTAAATACTTTATTGCGAGGATGAACCACATACATACGTAAACACTCTATCATGGGGATTATCTAACAAAAACGTAAATAGTTTATCGCGGGGATTACCTACCAAATACGTAAATACTTTATCGCGGGGATTGCCTAACAAATACGTAAATAGTTTATCGCGGGGATTACCTAACAAATACCTAAATACTTTATCGTGGGGATTACCTAACAAAAACGTAAATAATCTATCGCGGGGATTGCCTAACAAATACGTAAATAGTTTATCGCGGGGATTACCTAACAAATACCTAAATACTTTATCGCGGGGATTACCTAACAAATACCTAAATACGTTATCGTAGGGATTACCTTACAAAAACGTAAATACTTTATCGCGGGGATTACCTTACAAAAACGTAAATACTTTATCGCGGAGTTTACCTAACAAAAACGTAAATACTTTAACGCGGGGATGACCTCATAAATGCGTAAATACTTTATCGCGGGGATTACCTAACAAAAACGTAAATACTTTATCGCGGGGATTACCTTACAAATGCATTAATATCATATCGCGAGGATTACTAATAAATACGTAAAATACTTTTTTACGATGATGACCTCATAAATACGTAAATACTTTATTGCGAGGATGACCTCATCAATACGTAAATATCATATCGCGAGGATTACATAACGAAATCGTAAACAATTTGTCGCGAGGATTACCTAACAAATACGTAAATACTATATCGCGAGGATTAACTAACAAATAAGTAAATACGTTATCGCGAGAATAATCTAACAAATACGTTAATCCTTTATCGCGAGGAATACCTAACAAATACGTAAAATGTGCATTTGCAATCAACACTCCGATTCGGCAATTAACGTGAAATATACATCTTACAAAATATAAGTGATGTCCAATAATACAAAAGTCCATAAATGTGTTTTAGACACTTCCATCTTTATCTGAGATGTTTAATTGTAAACAAACAACTCCATAAACGCTATTATTATTTCAATGTTAGAAAGATGTTCATTTATTTTGTGTCTATTGATCAGGAGAGTTTGATAAACATATACAAAGGAATCCCTCTGTCTTCACCGTTAAACATACAGGCTTTGTTTAATTTGTCTGAGGCGTTGGCAGCATAGCTGTCTGTGTAAATCCGACCACGTTACACATCAACAGTATTACAGCACAATGTTCAAAGACGTCAGAACTCAGGATTAAAGACATAGGTACGACATTATGTCACCGACAACGTGATAATCAGGTACCGAAACATGCAATTTAATTAAAAGCAATGCATGTACAGATGTAAATATCCCACAATCATTTAAAAAAAAGTCTATGTTATAAACGCTCCAATTTTCCATTTATACGAAAGTCGAAACCTACCCGATCCGTTTAATCTAATACTATGTCACATCTAATTCTGCGTTCTGCGATCCGCATCAAAAGGTTTCAAGATCAATTAAATCAAAGTGACTGTCAATGTGAGTGCGGATCTCAGCGACAATTCGTTTGAATGCAGGTAGACTTACCTGTGAGTTTTTCACCTGCTATAGATGTCTATGACCTTAACACGGCGAGGTCATCTCTCCTATGGACTTATGATCGACAAAACTATTCGATGAATGCAAATCATTTTACAGATCAAACGCTCCACATCTTTCCCCATGATTTCCATAATTTTGCAGGAGAGTATAGACAAGGCAACGTCGCCCCGACCAAACAGCATCCACACGCCAGTCACAACATGTGATTAACTGTTTTTTTAACAGGATCTGAAGGAAATACCTGCATATGTATCATACCACGGAAAATCTCGTTAATCCGGACGCAATATAGGGTCTAGCAGCAATGTCGAAAGGACCAATACGAATTTAATCATATATAGATAATAAGTAGTAATGTCATTCCGGAGTAGAATAGTGGAAAAAGAAGTGTCTGTCATAGAAAGAAGTGATAGGAAATGTAGTATTCGGAATAGGAGAGTCCGGATCATGTGAGATCGGAATAAGAATGTCCGGAACAAATGTTTCCAAAGTACTTTAAGTAGAAGTAAAAGAGTTACCGGAATCGAATCAGTGTCTTTGGAATCGGAGTGTCACGAAGATGAGCTAGCAGTGAATGTGTCCGGGTCAGGAGTGCCCGGAGCAGGATTGTCCGGAGCAGGAATTACCGGATTAAGAGTGTCTGGAACAGGAGTTTCCGGAATAGGATATAAATGTCCAGAGAATGTGTCCGGAGTAGGAGACTCTGAATCATGAGAGGCCGGAAGAGGTGTATCCGGAGTAAGAATTGCTGTAAAGGAGTCACTAACATTGATGTTCTCGGAAAAGGAACGTTCGAGTGTGGGAAAAAAACACCAAATTTACGATAGATTCCGTCCTGCACTTCTTTTCTGGAAATTCTTTGCAACAGGTTGAAAAATAGTAAGGTTATTAAAGAAAATAGTAGCCCTGCGTGTTACCTACCGTGCGTAGTCTCGTTCTAATCTATATAATGATTTTTTTTTAAATTGACGGTTGATATGTAGCTGTATTTATAATGACTATGTAAAACAGAGGATTACACGTTGTTCTAACAGCGAACCTTAAAGAATCTTTACTATCTCCACTAGAAAAGCGTTCTGTAAATCTCACGTACTTTTAAAAGTGAAAAAGTATGAATTTCAATTCTTAAATGCAATACACAATGTGGCGGGGTAGAAAAATGTTATGTATTATGTGCTATAATGACCTAAATGTTGGCACATGTTGCACCTTGGAGGTTTACGAGCTGCAACTTCGCCATACAGGGTGGTCCCTTACCCAATGTTATATATTTTTACATACTTCTTTATTTTTTAAAGTTGTGTATATCTTTGTTTACCAGAAGTGGCATTAATTTATCCGTAACGTGTTATTTGCCGTAAGAACAGACGAAACACTACAGGCCTAGCTTTTTTGATGGGTTACAAAACTTTTTAAAACATAAAAGAAGATGGGTTCCTATTTCACAACATATTTTACCTGAAACCCCGACCCTATATTTATGTTCTGTAGCTTCGTCTACCCCCATTAGCGTTTCAAATGTCAGCAGATCTAGTCGGGTATAAGGAAAGGTGCCCGCCCCTCCCCCCTTTCGCTCCCGTCTCTCTGGCCATTCACGTTACGGTTTCACACGCTCCCTAGCCGACAAGCCTTGGTGTATTCTGGTTTGTGACAGTATTTATGAGCACGGCGTTGAGATATGGGCGTACATTTATCGTGTCTGAACGTCAGTACTGGTGTGATTTTAACCACCGGCATTTTGTAGAGATGTAACAAGCAAACGAGAATCAAATACGGACAAAAATTAATTGTTAGGAAATAAAGTCATTTTATGTAATAATTTCGTTGTGGAAAAATCATAAAATTGTTTCAAATAGTTAACTATTCGGCCTAACGACTGTAAACTCAAACCAAAGTGTTCGGACTAATGAAAACAACAGCGTTCGGACTAACAAAACAAGTGTGCCGACGAAAGAGATTCCTCTGTATATTTATGTCTCAGAAACATATTCAAACTCTTCGGATTAGCGAATACTTACTAAATATGCAAATAATTGTATCAGGACAACGAAAACAAGTGTCCGGACTAACGAGGTCACAACGTTTATATACGTTCATGATCAATAACTGAAGTACAGTAATATCCTATAGTTACAGCTCACACATTCAATACTACAAATATAATGTTCAGACTACTTACCTTCTATTGTATACACACAACTGGGTGTTCGGATTAAATCAGTTCTACTCTAGTCACAAAACAAAGTGTCTGGACTAAGTCAGTTATACTGTAGACACAAAACAAAGTGTCTGGACTAAATCAGTTCTACTGTAATCACAAAACAAAGTGTCCGGACCAAATCAGTTATACTGTAGACACAAAACAAAGTGTCCGGACTAAATCAGTTATACTGTAGTCACAAAACAAAGTGTCCGGACTAAATCAGTTATACTGTAGACACAAAACAAAGTGTCCGGACTAAATCAGTTATACTGTAGACACAAAACAAAGTGTC